>NC_044500.1:33474557-33542057 GCF_902362185.1 Chanos chanos
GTGTTCTTGTTCTCAGTCACATTGCATTGCCTGTAGGCAAGGAGTCTCTTGATTGGCATCCTTAGGTATTTCCACCTCATCACACACATACACCCACACACACACACACGCACACGCACACGCGCACGCGCACATATACACAGAACCAAAGTAAGACAAACGGTGAGGCGTAAATGAGTAAATCCATTCAGAGGCTGGCTGAGTAATGCTGAATCTGTGGTGATGATGAAATAGGCAATCAAAGCAGACACTCCTCCTGAAAACAAGTGCCGCTTGCCTCATGCTTCTTCTTTTTTTTTCTCTGACCCTTTTTCTGGCTAGGCTGACTTTAATCACTGTTGACTGGGTCCAGTGTAGTCAAAAGGCGGAAAAAATATTGCGGGAGTCAAAGGCAGAACTGTATTAGAGTTGAATATCTCAGGTTAGAGAGGTTTTCACAATTCCTGAGTAAGCAAATAAATAATGGCCTGCTGGATATTTTGCAGCACAACAAGGCAGATTCAATACAAAAAGATGAAATCTAATTTGAAAAAAAAAAAATGTATTGGATAACCACAGAAATGTTCTTGCTGCATAGAATTGTGAGGCTTGATGCAATAGTGTGTTTTTTTGGGGGTATTTTTCTTGTGAGTGTGGTGCTTTGGGTAGAGAGTTAAGTCTGTCTATGACGTAGTCCACACTTAAGAAGAGTGTTTCTCTTTCAAACATTTTTTTTTTTTAAAATGTCATTTCACATTTCATTCATCTACTCTACTAAAATCTACTGAAGACAGTGAAAAGGGTATCATTAGTCACAGACAGTATGTGAGTACAAGGAAACATTAATATTTGTTATAAAAAAAATGAACAAACAAACAATAACTGAAGTAAAATAAAAACACGGAGCAAAAAAAATGTGATTAGTACTAACTGATGAATGAAAATAGGAAGCTCCACAGACTGAGGAAGGAGTGTGTGTTGCTAATATTCAGTGCTAGCCTTTTGGCATCATAAATAAAGGTATGAATTTGTGCACTGGCACGAAAGCTTTTCACTCAGTTTTCTGCTTGAAATTCTAATAGCCATGTTCCATTTACTTCTCTTCTCACACAGGTGACAAAACTGTACGTTTGTTGAGTTGGAGAGTTATTTAGTTTCAGTCGTGTAAAGCTATAGTAAATGATCACAGCTACAATACTTATTAGAATTATGCACACTAAATAGGCCTACATGATCTATATTCAATAGTCTCATTCAAGGAATTAGAATCTTGTTTCAAGGACAAGGAAATACAAAATAATGCGAGGAATTTAAGATACGCACCGTACCACAATACAGACATCAAAATCCTCAAAGCAACCGAGAGGGTTTCTTCCCTCCAAAAAACTGCAGACAAGGTTAGACAAAGTTTTCTGACAATTTGTGGTTCTAACATTTATCAAAGAGTAACGTCATTTCCTTGCATGGCACATACTCTTTGATGCTTGACAGAATTTTAAAATATGTATGGTGTAAACATATTTTTCTCAAACACTATCCTTATACAACAACAGACAGAGTTC
This sequence comes from Chanos chanos, assembly GCF_902362185.1. Classification (NCBI taxonomy): domain Eukaryota; kingdom Metazoa; phylum Chordata; class Actinopteri; order Gonorynchiformes; family Chanidae; genus Chanos; species Chanos chanos. The sequence continues at coordinate 33,476,099 of NC_044500.1, forward strand.
CATAAAATCTTTATGTTTCAAAGCTGTGCAAAAAAACAGAGTTTTGGACAAGATTTGGCACCGATTTTATTTGTTTATTTGGAGTATCTTACTGTGAATTCTTTTCATAATAATCCAGTACACTTGTACTTTGAAACTGACACAGAATGTGTAATTCATTTTCTCATATAAATTGTTTAATAATTACAATTTTATCTGCAGTCATGAAGTATTGATGAATAAACTGTTTTTCAAAATGTGGCACTTCGCAGCAATGGAAGTTGAACAAGAGAATGTTATGTAAGCACGGTCATATTTACAATATTCGTAATAAGTCAACATGAAAAATACTCTCGGTACTGCCAGAGTAATGCTTTATATCAGAGTATTTCATTTTGTCATTTAAAGCTAATCACACATTTGGTTCCCCCTACACCCTTTGCTTTATGGGGCTTGGTACTCTGTCCTGCTGTGTGGATATGCTTATCCACAGTGTGCATAGAGAATCCAGCTGAAAGGTGAGTCATGTTTGAATCACCCACCATATCATAACTCAGTGCCTCCTTAACAGTGACTTGTCCTTCTTCCCCTCGCTCTCCATGGCTAACATAATACTTTGACTTAGGGGTCTTTGCCAGGTCTTAACTGGTGTGGCCCAGTGAGTCATTTCCATGACAGTATTTCAGTCTCCTTTCACTGAAAAGTCCAAGTTAAAGTGTAGTCATTGACAGTAAAGAGTAGGCTAATGAAAGTGGCCAACAGAAGCCTGTGTATAGTCTTGACAGACTAGCCAGGCAGTTTAGTGGATCCACTTACAGGGTATTGCAAGAAAGACCATAAATAATCAACATGTAGAACATGCTATATCATGCTCTGGCATTTTGACCACACATAGAAGACAGGCGATCCTTCTGGGAGTCTGTGTTGAAGTTCATAAATGCAGAAAGGAGTAATGCAATAATCAATTTGTGAGCATGCAGAACGGCTTTACCCGTCATCCCCTCCCGGCTTGGCATTGGTTGGGAATTTGTTATTGTTAATGATTCGCCCGTCATATCCCGTAGAGTCCATTAGGCCTGTAGAAAGGCTCTGACCCCCATGAGGGGATTATTGAATGAGGTGGATGGAACATTCTGGCAAATAAAATCCAATTGACCCTACTGAGGGATCATGTGAGACCAGACTCCTGAACATAGTCCATTCTGGGCAATCCTCACCAACACTCTTGCCAGTTATTACTGAAAGGGACCATTTTACCATTTAGAGTAGAGCACACCTCTTAACTTTCTGGTGTTCTAATATTTCACAGGAGCCCAATTTTTACCCACCCCCTCGATTCCACCTAAGAGGCAACAAACCTGACGATAACCCGCATCAATGTTTTTTTGTTGTTTTTTTTTCTTTTTCTTTGCAGTTTATTCATTTAACTCCCTGGCCCTCTTTTTAAAAAACGTAATTAAAATATGGTAATGGCAGGAAGATGAATGAGAAATTTGTGTTTGACTAGGCTTCTGCGAGCCTTCACAAAGGCATGGCAGCCACTGATAGAGCCGGAGCAGGAGCGAGACGCCGGCCCACTGATAGAATGCCAAATCATTTCACGCTACAAACACAACAAGCATTTCGACGCAACTGAAGAGGAACACACAGACAGAAGTGCGTGCGCGCACACACACACACACACACACACGCACACACAGCGCGCATCTGGAGAAGAGAAAACTCATTAGCACACAGGAGGGAGAGAACAAAAAAAAAACAAAAAAAACAGTCACAAACAACAACAACACAAGCAACAGCTAAAGCAGCACAAAGAAAATGAAGTGAGACTGGAATTACTCCCGCTCAGTGACTCTGCAAACGATTTCTGCCATCAAGGGGCCCTGTGTCTGAATGCTCCTTTCATCACTGCTCTTTTTAGCTGTTATCAAAAGCTTTTTCTACTTCTCCTTTCACAAAACACAAAGGCCACAAATCGTCTCTCTCTGTGGGGAGAGGGAGAGAGAGACAGAGAGAGAGAGACAGAGAGAAAGAGAGAGGGAGAGAGAGAGAGAGAGAGAGAGATAGAGGGTTTCCTCTTGTGCTCAGCTGAGCTCTCACTTTGAGCACAGGAGTTATAGACTCAGAAATTTGTGTGCTGTGAACATAGACAGAAAGAGACAGACTACAACACTAACCAGCCTTACCTCAACACTGTAAACAATGCAGTTACAGATCAGTCACTGGCACTGTCTGAGTCCAGATGATTCATATGCAGTTCTGTAGCTGGCCCAAAAATGGGATATGAATGAGATGAATTTCTTCTTTTTTTATGGTCTTTTTTTAAAATGTTCTGATCCCTCACTAACTCTATCCATAGCATTCAGCACAACAATCTTCTTAAGGCGGAGAAAAGCAAATAGCTATCAGCCAAAGTTTGGAGGATCATGACAAATTTCCAGGTAATCCTTGGACGAGGATTATGTTTGCAGTGTACTTTTGCATAATATAATGTGATCGCGTCGGTCAAATTGAAAGGATTTCAATTATTTTCAGAGAAGGTTTGCTTAGGGATAAAACTGGAGTTTGATTTGCTTTGAGCAGGATGCGGGCGTGCGTGTGTGTGTGTGTGTGCGCGTGCGCTCGTGTGTGTGTGCGTGCTGGGGGTGGCTTTATGTCTGTGTGCATTTTACACGGCCCATGCTCTTTAAAGGTGGTGTGGGGGCCGGGGGGGGGGGGGGGGGGTCTCAACATGTCAAACAGCATTGGAACCTCGATTGTAAAGAGCCATGGACTCACAAAACAACACGCTCTGGCGCCTTCTTCACGTTCACATAGGTTTTGTGTTTGACAAAAAAGAGTAAGAGAGGTCATGCTGGCGAGAAATGTGCTACAGAGAAGAAGGACGTTTATCTGGAAAAGGTACAACATGAAGAGGGGGGCGAGGTAGGGTGGAATTAGACAATGTTAGTGATACATGGCCCTTGAAGAAAAAGACAGAGCGAGGGAGATAACAAAAGAGAAAATAGGGAAAGGTTTTGCATGCCTCAGACTCTTATTAGTTTACCCCGGGATGCCTCAATATCTCTCTGCCTCCTCTCTCTCACTCCCCAGCAAAGGCAAGCCATTTCTGACATGTTGATTGCCTTGCAATGCAACATGTATTATTCAACGACAGTAATTATTCTACCGTTTAGTTGTGGGCTGAGAGGGCTAGAAGCTAAGTGTTGCTTGTCTGTGCAGTTTTTAAGGCAAATGTTTCATACTGACTCCCCCTCTGAAGAAACTGAGAATAAAGGCGGAAACTTTCATCATTGTCTCCCGCTGTAGATTCACATTGTAAAATGCTATCTGAATGAAGAAAGGAAGGGAGTGTGTGTGTGTGTGTGTGTGTGTGTGTGTGTGTGGTCTCGAACACACAGATGTCCAATGGAGTCTTAATCCCTATTGTAGTTAAATGCATTCATCTAAAAATTTCTAAATCCAAGACTAAGAATGTATATCCGAGAAAAAATATAAACCCCATTGTGTGTGCCTTTTCACACATCCTAACATGAAACCGTGTGTGTGCGCACACGTGTGTGTGTGTGTGCGTGTGCGTGTGCGTGTGCGTGCGTGTGTGTGTGTGTGTGTGTGCGTGCGTGTGTGTTTGTGTGTGTGTGTGTGTGTGTATGTGTGTGTGTGGGCGCGTGGTGTTTTGTTGTAATTCTGAAGGCATTTTGGATGTGGATGGGGGTACTCCACAACACCCACTTGTAAATATTCTGGCTGACGTTGCATTCTGGTCTTAAACTGACAAGCAGAGCACATTGTGCATGCTACACCAAAATACTACCCACTTCTCACTGGCCAATCCACTCTTATGAAGCCCGCCTCTGTACCATGGGGGCCTGCACCCTCCCTAGCATAAGCGCATGTCATTTGCCAAAAGAAGGGAACGCTGACAATACCGGACAGACCCAGAACAATTAGATCTATTATTAGTTCAACACAGGTAGTGAATTGATGTGCCACAATACTCGTGTGTAAGCAAAAAAAAAAACAAGAAACGTGTGTGAAATCTGAATGCGGAGAGCATATCCCAGATTATAAAAACCCTCATTAACATTTTCACACATGGCTGGCCAACAAATGAGTGCGGAGCCCTACCTCTCGGGCAGATTTATGGCCCTTGTTGCGTTCATCTGCAGCCAGCACTTCTCAGAGCCTGGAGAGGCTCTGGGCAAGGTGTGCGAGAGGAGGGTTCAGAGCGGAGCATTCCACCAAAACATTTCGGGGTCAAATCTTAGACGGGCCACCCGGTTGTGGGCTCTTCTGTTGACTCATTGTAACCAGTTTAATGAAGACAGCAACAGTGAATCACTGACCTGACTCTCATTTTCTTAAATTAAAGGATCTGAACGTTCAAAGCCTTAGAGGAATGATTTATTTGGGTATACCATGATGCAGAGTATACATATGAACAAGCAAAGCCGCGCAGTGTTTGTCTCTGGTCACTTGAGCCCTGGTTTCAGTAGTGACTGCGTTTCTTTCACTGCGTCCTGCTTCTCTGTCACCTTGAGGGATCTATCTGGAGGCTTTTTTCCCACAGAACACTTCATTAGAGTGACAAACTGTGTTCCACTGTGCTCAGAAAACATCAGCGTCACCCAAAATTAGCAGCAATGAGAGAGGGACACAGAGAAGAAAGTGACATAACCTGAGGGGCTTTTGAGCTGGAGGAGAGAAGAAGAACTAAGTCACCACACGATCCGTCCATTCCAGAAAGAATCGCGTAGCGAATACCATCCGTCTCCCTGACTTTTCTGTCGACTCTCTGTTTCTTCAGCCAGTCATTCAATCATTTTTTTTTTCAGCCTGAAACTGAATTTCTCATTCGACCTCAGTTCATCATCTAGCCTAAGGGAGGCTCAGCCATACTGTACCCATCATGCCTTCGAGTCTAAGAAAAAAAAAAAAAAAAAAAAAAGATTAAATGCATCCTATGAGGCAGGCCAAAGAAAGTGTCTCTTCCTCTATCTCTTGCTGTCATTCTTTCTTGCTCTTCTTCCTCTTGTTCTTCTTCTTCTTCTTCTTCTTCTTCTTCTTCTTCTTCTTCTGCTTCTTCCTCCTCTTTTTGCTTCTTCATTTGTGGTGGGCCTGGCCCCCAGCCAGCCCTTTCACCCATGTTATTAATGGATCTCTCACAGAAGAGCTTAGAGAGAGAGAGAGAGAGCGAGAGAGAGAGAGAGTGCTCGTTGGCTAATGTCCTTAAGACAAAAGGACGATATTCCTGCTGATGTGGGAAGCTGGAAATCCAATTTCCCATCTTCCGTTTTAATTCCAGCACTGATGGGCTGGCTAGATTATGGCTAAAGGCATCCCTACACACCTCACTTTGGCACACCTGCCCCTGTGTCGACAGCATTAAACGAAAGCCAAAAATTTACCCACAGATGATTCACAGATACAGATCTGTCTTCCAAAGCAGCCCAACTAAAGGAAGGCATAATGTGATAAGAGTCTGATAAGTAATGAAAGAGGAAGGCTCTTTAAATGTTTGCTGTGTCCCCCACTGTGATGGAGGCTTCTCGCTGTTGGAAAAGCACTTGGTGTTAAGACAGCAGGCAAAAGGAACACTAAAGAAGTGATTATCCCTCTAAGAGAGGTAATGAAGAGATGCATTGCCATTTTCATGGCTTAGCCACATGGGTGCTTGTTGATCATGAGTCAGCATTCTGATCCAGATGGCGTTCACACTTCAGATTGTATATCCAGTTTATGTTCACAGTGCGGATTCATACGATATACAATGACTGCGTCGATGATGTATAACTGCACGTGTGAGCAAAGGCTTTTTTATTAATGTTGGACTCCCAGTGCCTCATTACACTCAGCACATTAAACGACTTATTTTCTGTAAATATCACGTAAATGCGACGGGGCAGCCCACCATCATTCGCGGATTGTGGGGGTTGATGCAGGTGTTTGAGTTAACCTTTCAATCAGCTGCTAATGAGGATCTGGACAACCAGGGTCAGAGTACTCTCAAGCCAGTCGTTCCTTTAATGAGTCAATAAACCACTGAACTGCAGCAAAAGCCTGCGCAGACACTGACCCTCCAGGAATTTGGACAGCCCCTGAAAAACATACTAACTTCAAGTAATGAACACACATCCTTATCCACTCTAACTATGGTCCCACATCACTGTGGCTCATTACTTCTGTAGAGAGCACTATGATACATGTTAGATATATAATTTAACCATCCATGTCTCCTCAGCATGTTAATTAAACAACAGTGATGTTTATGCTGGTCCCCTGCATGGGATTGGAGTTGATGTTGAACTTGATGCAGTCTCCATGGTATTCTAGAGAAATTATCTCCATGTCAAGGTTGGTTATTTCATTAAAGTGCATGTGAGATTTTGCAGTGAAATTCATGTCACTGTGTTATTGGTACCTTGGCAAGTGTTCTCTGGGCGTTGCGTGCATGTTTGCATGTCTCCACACATCGTATTAGACAAGACAACGTACTACTGTATTGTACCTCTCCCTTCTCTCTGTCAGTCTTTCTCTTTGACACACACACACACGTACACACACATACAAACCTTCACATTCACTCACAACCAGACATGAATTCATAAAAAGGCTTCAATATCCTTAATTCAGTAGAAGTATAGGAAAGCCTTATTACTGGAGAAAGCCTTCGTTGCTTGAATAAGGAGAAACCAAGGGTGAAAAACATGTTTTTATCCCAGAATGGAATGTCATATGAGATAAGCATCATAAGCTGTTCCATATATATTATTATGTGCAACAATTTGACGACCAGAGAATTTAGATTAATAGCATTCAGCCCTGGGAAGTAATTTCCTTTTGAGAAAGCAATTTGCATGCGCCGGTGAGAGGAGAGACCTCTTTCTGCGGCTCTTTTGTGGTGTCAGCTAAAACTATTGGCATTTAAAACAACTCCCCAAGGTTAATGAGCCCCTCCATTAACCCTCCCCTTCAGGATCAATGGCATGGAATTCTGGGAAATGTAGTAGCCTTTTCTGCCCATGTTAACAGAATGTTATTATGTGGACCTCTGGTTATGAAATTTTATGGTGTGTCATCAATGTTGCTGCCAAAAGATTACAGCGTCAATTTTAATCATTAATATAATCCATGCTCCTAAAATGCACATTATTGTCCCAACCATGTGGTACGTTGCAAATGGCATTAAAAACAAGTTACAACTTAAATATTAAACAAAGCGAGGCGGAAAAAGAAAAAAAATCAGGGACAAAAAAGAAGCAAAGCAAAACAAAATTAAAGTCTTGTCTGAACGCCGTCATCCTCAGACTAAGTGTATAACTGAGGGACAAATGCCCATGATGATATGAACACTTTTCTCATTCACAGATGATGGTTTCCTCAGCATTAAATGTGTATTGAGTTATGTGTGAAGCCTAGATATTAATGAATGATTAACCTCACAGAGGGTGATGCAAGGCTCCCTCTAAGCCTCCATCCAGAAGAGAGGAATCCTCAGAGCTGAATTTTTCATCCGTGACCAGATGGGCTACTCGCCGTCTTCTATCTCGTTGCTCCTCGACTCCTCGGTGAGGGATGAAACAAAGCAAGGAGCAGAGCACTGACACTAACCCTAACTGATTCATCAGTGAATCAGACTCTCACTGGCATCTCTATTGATCTATGCACAGACCATGTGCTTTAAGTGTGCTGTAATGTAGAGTATCCTCACTGGCTGTCCTATCTTGAGGTTATCGCCATTTGTCTGTTTCTTTGTCCTAAAGGAGCAGATCGATATGCTTTCATACAGCTCTTTCAGTGTCATGTCTTAGGTTAAGTACTATTGAAGGCAGCGCTTTGACAGTGATGCATCTTGATAAGATCTCCTGTGCATGAAAATGTGGACTGTCATGGAAAAGTAAATTTGCCTGCCTAGATTTCAAGTAGACACTTTTTTGGGGGGTGTTGCTTGTTGCTGCACTGTGTGCATTGTTGCTGCTTACAATTGATTTATTGATTCATTTATTTATTGTGTGTGTGTGCGCGTGCGTACATCTATGTGTGTGTGTGTGTGTGTGTGTGTGTGTGTGTGTGTGTGTGTGTGTGTGTGTGTGTGTGTGTGTGCGTGCGCGTGCGTATGTGTGTGTGTGTGTGTGTGTGTGTGCGCGTGCGTATGTGTGTGTGTGTGTGTGTGTGTGTGTGTGTGTGTGTGTGTTCATTCCGGCACTTTAGGCACACTAGGCTGTTAGTCTCATTACAGTCAACCAAACCTAGACAAAAGATCTAGCAGGAGATTATAGACAGTAGTACAACCTAATGAAGGAGAATGTATGTGAATGATATGCAAGAGAGAGAACTGTGCTTCAGAATCCATGACAGAATGAATCAACCACAATGAATGACAGATTAATACAAAAAGTGCTAGTATGTCCAAGAAAACGTCTGAAAGGGAGATTTGAAAGAGAGACAGCTGAGGGGTAATGGACAGAAATAAGTTAGGGAAGAAGAGGAGCAGAGAGAGAGAGAGAGAGAGAGAGAGAGAGAGAGAGAGAGAGCACATGCATTTGCAGAGGAATGAGAGAACAGCGAGTGGTAGTGTCACTGATGCATAGCCAGTGGCTCATCATTGGAGACGAGGCTGGTGTGCGCAGATTAGATTTTAATTCTCATTCAAGCTTTGACTCTTCATTTCCTACAAATAATCACATTGGAGGGAGGGGGGGACAAATGAAGCAGCGGTGCAATAAAATGCTAACCTATTATTTAGTCGAGACCAGAGAGAGGAGGACATCCTTAATATTTGAGCAAAAGTTAAATTAACTACAAATTAAGCTAAATGTAATGACTCAGAGTCGAGGCTGTGAAACATTCAGAGAGTGAACACACAGTGCTGGCAGTGCTTCACCCAATACATGCCGCATTCACTTTGTTTTTTAGCTGAGCATCACTCGTAATGACAAAAGAAATGAGGGCAAAAAAAACAAAAAAAACCCATAAACCACAAAGTTTGGGCTTTGATTTTCTTTTCTTAATGTTTAGATGCACTGCATAAAAATGATAGTGCTTGAGTGTACTTCAGAAATGCAATGAGAGTTTTTAAAATGCTATAGGACTGGATGTGTCGGAAACTTCTTAGAAGCAGGTGATGTATTTTTGTGTGAAATGAAGTCTTTTATGGCAGGTTTGAAGAGTTTCTGATAGGCATCATCAAAGACGCCCCAGCACGGCAGGGGTCCTCACAGAGCACAAAACGGGTTGCACTTGTTGCGTGCCTTGATGTCCGTGATTCATCTGACTCCCTTAGAGAGGTTGAACTCGACATCTCGCTGAGTGTAAATGACTCCGGTTCTAAACCCAGTTGTTCCCTGAAATTTGAATGAACTTTGTCGCGCTTTGCTCAGACGCTGCTGATTTTCAAACGTAGAAAACATTAGCTAATGTCATGGAACAATGACAACAACAGATTAGTGCGCTCTGATTGGTGGACACAGATAAGTGCCTTCCGATGTTCAACCCTAGTCAAAAAAGTGATGGGGTGGATTTAACCCGATTTGGACAAGCGGTAAAATGTTGTGAGGTTAAAATCCAATTGCCTGAGTTTTAATCAGCTCTCCTGACTTTTACTTTAGTCATGTCATCTGTTCTGTTTGGAGTGTTATGATGAGAGCAGACTAAAACCCTAAAGTGACAACATTCATTTGAAAAGGTGCTCTTGTCTCAGCTTGCCATGTGTGTGTCGACCACCCCTGGTGGGGTGTGGAGCTCTGATGTATTCCCCTGCCAGTTTGTGAGGCTGCTGAGTTGACACCGTGACATGCCGTGATCGTTCATTCTCGCTGATGTGTCTCACTGGCCCTCCTTTCACCAGCAGAGTGGAGCTAATCTCACCCCTCAATCTGGCCACCTGTCAGTGGAGGTCAGGAGTCGTAAGTGCCCCCCCCCCCACTTCTTCCCTCCTCCTTTTTTTGTTCTGCCTCACACCCTGATAAAAGGCCCGAGCTCTCTGCCTCACTGGAGCATGGCGAGCAAACAGGGGGTTCTATCAGAGCAGGGCTGTGGGGTCTTGGACCCAGCTCCCAGTCATGCGGAGCCGAGGTTAGAAGACCGAATCCTCGCCAGCCAATGGTTACGGTGAGATTGTGCACTGAAGTGATGGCCGTATTGTTAAAAAAAAAAAAAATCATCTTGAAGGTTCCCCATTTCACCAAGGTGGGATATGTGTGGCCGTCCTCCCAGCAGAGAAAGGACCTTTTTTGTTCATTAACTAAATGTCACTCTAAGAACGATTAAGCACTGTCCGGAGGGGAAGGGCCTCTTCTCAGTGGTTTTAAGTTTCTCTTTCAGGAACATTAAACGCATTCTTTCCCTCGCGTTGCCATGGGAGTAGTAACTAGTCACAGAGGGTACCGGACATGTTTGTTTTTAATGGGCATGAAATGATCTTATCGCTTTACCTTTATGCCGAACCTAGACCGTGAAAGTAGCGGGAGCTGCTTCACTAATGCCAAATAGTCTCAGTCATTTAGGGCCCATGCACACTTGGCACCATCTCTACGGGCACTGCCTCTCGCCATACTCTCTTTCACCTCCCTTTACTGCTGTTTTCACCTCTGAGTAGTGATGCTGTCGTTCCTCCACAGTTGCTAGGCCTGATTTCCAGGCTTACGGACCATTTCTCTTTGTCTTGTAACGAGGAACAACAAGCTTTGGTCTGATCTTCAAAGTGTATAGTAAGAGCAGGGAGAGGCATCAGCGTTGTGGGATCGCTTTGTGCGGGTTGATACTGAATTGAGGGTTTCGGGAGAGACAGACATTGTGACGTTAGGTCTGGATATGAGTTGGAAAAAAAAAAAAAAACCCTCACACTGCTGTTCATTTTAAAGAACTTTAAATTGCTGCTAAATCACAGGCACTTGATCTGTCTCTGGCTTATTTTTATTAGTGGCTTGACAGTGCAGCTAATGTAGGGATTACAACTACAGCATTTTTTTTTTTCTTCGGGTGCTGAAGCCAAGCTGTCACTTCTATATTATAGTCACGTCCTCTGTGCCACCCACCCAGACCCTTAATGCATTTCCATTTGTTTTCTCTCTCTCTCTTTCTCTCTCTCTCTCTCTCTCTCTCTCTCTCTCTCTCTCTCTCTCTCCTCTCTCTCTCTCTCTCTCTCTCTCTCTTTCTCTCTCTCTCTCTCTCTGTCCCTCTTTCTGTCATGCTCTTTTCCCTCTCTCTCAAAAAAAAAATATAATTATGCTGTTTTAATGTCACTGGTCACGAATTAAGAAATAAACGCAAAGTAATTAAAAATGAATATCTCTTGCTTCCCCCTTACCATCCTCCCCTGTTTTATTACACAGTTTGTCAGAGTAACATTCTGGTAGAATTATCACCCAAGTCATTCAAATTCAAAGCTCAGATGAGTCACGGACTTTTGGGAGGCAGTGATACTGTATCATCTACGCTCTGGTTAAAGGAAAGAAAGAGAGAGAGAGAGAGAGAGAGAGAGAGAGAGAGAGAGCGAGAGAGAGGAACAGACAAAGAAAGGAACAGAGCCACAGTGAGAGAGTGAGTGAGAGAGATAGCACGGGACAGAGAGGGATAGTAAGAGACGGGGAGAGAGAGAGAGAGAAAAAAAACCCTCATTCCTGCAGTGATGTAAAAGCACTTCCTTCTCCTAAGTGCTATATCATGATTATTTTCCTGCAGCTTTTTACAGCTGTGTTTCAGCATTGAGCTCTGCATTTTATGTCTCATCATCATCTTTGCCAGAATGAATATGCCCTACAGTTCCATCATATTAGTCCAGACACAGACCACTCAACTGCACATTCTATGGGCTTTCAATACAAACCACCAGCGCCAGTTCTCTTCAATTAATATTCTTGTACAGCATTTCCACCAGTCAAGAGAAGGACCTACATTAAAATGGAATGGAGTACTTTGCCTCTCGTATTAAAGGAGCCATTCACAAAATTCACAAAAGCATTCATTCAAAATAAACAGGAAAAAAGAAAAGAAAAGAAAAGAAAAGTAAAGGAAAGAAAAGAAAAGAAAAGAAAAGAAAAGAAAAGAAAAGAAAAGAAAAGAAAAAAGGAAAAATCCCCAGTATCTCATATCCTCAGTGAATTTGCCAGCACACCTAGAACAGACATGCACTCCCTGGGGACACTTCATATCCACTCTTTAGTGATTTTCCAGAACACATATGGAGGATGCTGTGTTGTTTTAGATTTGTTGATTCAGAGATATCTTTCTGAGAAAGCATGATATGATGTTTACTGTAGTCGCTGTCTCCTGACACCTCTTTCAGAGTGAGTTCTATTGAAGCTCCACCGCGCTAATCACAAGTGACTGCTTCAAGTGCTTATTGAAGTTGCTTTTTTTAATTTTCTGAGGTTCCTGCCGTGATCTAAAGTGGATGGGAACACAGAGAAGCTTCTGTATTTCTGTGTCATTTGTCATCTGATTTTAAATTGTTGTTTACAAGTGGTGCATAGAATCCTATGCTGTGATGTTGGCATTTGGGCAGAGCTGCAGAAAGCTTTGCCAACTCTCTGCTGCATAATGGCTAATCCTGTTGATTGGAGTCATCTCTGGATTTTAATTTTATGCAAATCCACATTGTGATTGCTGCTAATTTTTTTTTGACTTGCTTCTAAATGTTTCAGTCCAAATAGTACAACACAGTTGCAGTTTTTGATAGTGAAATAAAAAGACACAATGTGGATCCAGTGTCCCTATGGTTTTTTCAATATATGAAAAAACTGATATAGTGGTGACATTTTCCTGGTCCACGCTCGGGAAAACCTATTTGGAAAAAAAAAAAAGACATACAGATTTTATTGTTGGAAAAAAAACGGGTTTAGAATAGAGTTAGTTAAAATAAAAGGTTCAGGTTATTAATCCTTAGTTACAAGAAAATGGAAGTACAAGGAAAATCCCCAATAGGATAAAATGACAAATGTATGTGTGTGTGTGTGTGCACTCGTGTGTGCGTGTACTTGTGCAGCTATCCTTGTGAGGACCAGTTTGAGTTTTAGACCTTGGGAGTGAAGACATTTTGAAAAAGTGAGGATATTTTGGCTGGTCCTCACTTCTTCAAAGGGCTGTTTGAGGGTTAAGACTAGGTTTTAGGGTTCAGGTTAGAATTAGTTTAGGTCAGGGTAAGGTTTGGGATTAGGCATTTAGTTGTGATGACTGAGGTTAGGGTAAGGTGTTAGGGAATGCATTATGTCAATGAGTGTCCTCACAAAGATAGAAGTACAAGCATGTGTGTGTGTGTGTGTGATTGAGTGTGTGTATGTGTGTATGTATTTGAGTGTGTGTGTGTATGTGAGCGTAGATGTGTTTGAGTGCATGTGTATGTGAGTGTGTGTGTGTGTTTTAGCGTGCTGTCTGTGTGAAGGGGCTGCTGTCGAGAGCTCTGGCTGATGAATGGCTGCTGTGCTACGGGCTGACAGAGATGGATGTGACGCACCCTCATCTCGGTAAAATGGGCGTGGGGGCGGGTCCCTGCTGGCCGCGTTGAAGGTCATGTGGTGTAGGCCCCGGCGTCCAATCGTAGCTTAACACCAGAGTCATTGATGAGAATGTGTGGGCGGGGGGTTCCTCAAAAATATTGATTAGTCTACCTGACCCCTCTTCTCCCTCTAGCCCCAACTATCAGGACACAGTTTGAGTAGGGAAGCAATTTAATTTCTCCACTCCACACACACACACACACACACACACACACACACACACGCGCACGCACACACTCTCTCTCGCTCTCTCTCCCTCTCTCTCTCAAAAATGACCAGTGGGTCAGCCAAGCTCATGGTAATGTAAAACTTACCTCACTGACTCCACTCTCCCACTCATAGCAGCTACAGTAGTGAGGGCAGATTGCTCAGACGGCGTGCGTCACAGCACACAGTTTCTCTATGTGCTTGTGTCAGCCTTTCATGGATGCCATAAGATCTGACCCATGCGTGCTCCACTTTTGGCAAGAAGTCAATGGGCTGTTAGAAAGGGCTTGAACGTGATCACTGTTGACTGATTTGTAATAAAATTTGTTCTCCATATGAAAAAAAATCATTCCATTTCATCATTCCATCAGCATTCTATCCAACACAAAACAAAAATTTTAAGTCTCTGGTTAATTAAATAATGCGTCAAGTGCTGTGTCTGTGTGTGTGTGTGTGTGTGTGTGTGTGTGTGTGTGTATGACTTAAAAACACTTGGGTCTTCTATTGGTTATCTCATTTCCCTGCCCATCGGCCGTCCTCCTGTGGAGCCACAGTGTTGGGTTCCAAAGGTCCCCTGTTTAAAAGGAGATGCTCTGAGTGAGATGTAAACAGTAGATTCAATACAAAATGCAATTAAGATGTGATGCAACATTTCACACAGGAAACACATTAGTGTGTGTGTGTGTGTGTGTGTGTGCCTGTGCATCTCAGAGCCAGTTGGACTTGGTAAGATAATTATTAGGCGAGTTCACTCTAAGACTACGAGACATCCATCACATAAATCTTAGCGGCTCGGCTGACTTTGGTTATGACAGGGAGATGCTGTCGCATTCCTCATGAGATTCCGAGCTAGCTATCTGTTTTTCTGAAAAAAACAATACAAACTTAATGCAGGGAACCGATGCAGGCTTTTTCTCACCATCAGCTACTTGGTTATTGTCTGATTTCACTGAAAGTTTACTTCTTCCTTTTTCCTTTGTGTCACACCCCTCGTGCTAAATAAATGTACGCGGTCTACAGCTGTCACTGACAATATTTAGTTTGGGGTCACGTGCTTTTGCAAAGGATGAGTTGCGCGTGCAATGCGATTAAACAGTCTGGACCGTTGGCCCACTAGTCATTTTGCAACAACACTCCCTGAGGACAGGCTCCTAGAAAAGCATGTTCTACATGAGTGACTAAACGCAGAAACTCTCCAGGGTTTCTTGGGAAGAAAAGCTGTTTTGTCTTCAACACCCTGCAGACACGCATAAGAGACCCTATGGAGGCAGGCATGTAAAAAATAAATAAATAAATAAACAGCGTAGGGCAGGTTTTGTGGACGTATGGGCCGGATGGGAGAGTCCAAGTGAACATTCATGATTCTAATGATTGGCTGTTAATACCGGGGGCGAAATAAATCAGCATGCACCATATAGAAAACAGACAAGAGAAACAGAATCGACAGGCAACGAGACACAAACACACAAAAAATAAAAATCATGCTTTACTGTTAAGATATGTTGAAAAAGGAAATGAAGCAGCTATGCTGATTCAAAAGAATACAGCGAAGTGAATGACCTTTATGGTTCCAAAAGGATATTATCCTTCGCAGCATACATTTCTCATACGCAGTCTCAGAAGAATTGGATGGACAGTCAGCAGCAGAGCAAGCCTTCCTAATCTGTCCGTTACTATGATAGAAACTCAACTTTCTAATGTTCCTGCCATTACTGAGTGCTCATCAGGCCGCTTAAATATACAGAGATAAAATATACAGAGAATTTCCCTGCCAACATTAAAGGAACAAATTTAACATAAGAACTGATGCTTGGAGACTGTTGTAAGATCTGCAGTAGTGTTTGTACATCATCTTAGTTTATCAGCATGTACTCTCAGAAATTTTCATGGCTCAGCAGTTTCCACAGTTCTCCATCAACGGTGACGTGCGATAGTCTCCATTCTAGGCTTCAGGTCGATGACCGAATCTTTATTGTCAGTAACATTCAATTTCTGTTGCACCATTTTTCTAAAAAAAAAAAGTTTAGCATATAAATGATGGCATCTCCAGAACTGATCCTGCTTTGATAAACAGACTTGAGAAGGCTGAAATGAACTGTTTCAGCTCTGTGAATGAATTAAATAACCTATTCATAAATGTTCACAATGTTCTTACGATGCAAGGTGAGAACAACTGGACTCAACATATTTAGCAATATAGCACAGATGGGGTTTTTTTTTTTTTTTGGGTGGCAGGTGAAAAGATGATACAAGAACAGATACAAGATGATACAGACAGTACTTAAAACACAGAGAGAAGGCCAAAACAGAAAAAGAACATAGCTCTTCTGTGAAAAGTTTCTACTATCTATTGCTGACATCATCAGAACCAGGCACTTTATTAACTTTGGTGTGTCTTTCCTCTCTCTTGACTTACCCCAATATGATGATCAATGCGAGCATCAAATTCCCCACTTACCTCATGATTCACAGAGAACAGACAGTCCTGATTGTTGAGGTTGTTGAGGAAAGCACTGAAATCATTTACCATCCCATAGCACCTTTTATTCACTGACATGTAAGAGAACCAAAACCCTGGGAGTAGTTTCATGCCTCTCCATATGTCCTTAGTATTAATTAAATAAACTTAATCTGTGTCTCAACTTCCCCCTTGTAGTTCTCCTTTCACTTTCTGTCCCTATTTTGACTCAGTTCTTCATGTAAGGTTTCAAGTTCTTCCTTATTCCTTGACAAAAACACTTTGTCTTTCATGTACCGAATGCTTTAGGTATCACTTGTGACCAAGACAATATTGTTGGGGTAACACTGTACTGCTCTGCACTAGACAGAAGGGAAAGGAGCAGGTGTTTTGCCTAACAAGAGCTGAAGTTGTTGGGGATGGAAGTATCATCTATTCCTGCAGATCTCATTTGATTTTTCCCTTAGTCTCTGGGATCCCCCTCCTCATTACCTTTTTTGAAGCCCTGCAAAATAGATTTCAGTGAATGGTTATATGAATCTTGTATATAATACCAGCGGTCAAGGAGACAAGTCATTTTTTTTTTCATACAAGATTATTGGCAGCCATAGGCCATTGTCCTTGTTTAATTACAAAACTATGTATAAATATCAAACATTTACCATATAGCTCTTTCTGATTTTATAATGTTTTTCAATGGTTATTTGCCTCTGAGTTAAAATGAATCAATTAAATCGAATCATTGCCTTCTCTCACAGTTAAACAGGAAGCCATCCATAACATTGATGTGATCAATATTCAGGGGGTACAATGGAGTCTTCAAGCAACTTTCTCCATCGTTAGTCTTTGGTGAACACTGAGCCTCATACAAGAACATTTTTATATTCTTAACCATCTCATACTTGTTCCGTGAGGTGGGCCTGTACAAGTTTGCCATGTCATATTTACCAAACGCTCATAACTTCAGAGAACTGTCATAACTAGTGTAAATAAGATGAATGCCGTAAATGAGCATAAAAGTTCATAAAAACCGGAGATTAGCATGACTGACGCCTCAAAAACGCTATATAAGGCTTAGAATCCCACTCCATTTTTTCGGAAAAATAAATATTAATAAGCATACATAAAATGCCATACGGAACAGCGAAACGAACAATTTAACAAATTCGAAGACTGAAGTGCTGCTCTCAGAGATCAGGAAACGAAAAGATCATTTCTGACAGCTGAAGTATGGGGAAAAAAATACTAGAGCTGTTAACACAGAGTGACTTGAGGTCCGTACTATGCCTGAATTAAAAAGAAATGATTTGATGTGAAATTGGATTTAAAAACACGTTGCGACAAAGCAAATTTGTCTATTACTGGAACTGAAGGGGTCAAGGCAGGGCAAGTCTTCATCACGAAGACGGACGACAGAATACATACCATAATAGATGATTTTACACCTTGAGGTTGAGATAGTGGTTTTGTAGCATTATACCATGGCCTTAATAGCCAATTTAAAACTGATAATATTGTTATATTAGTGAATTGTGATATACACACTGCCTGGCCAAAAAAAAAAGAAGTTGCCATTTGGATTTGGAGCCTCTGGAGGCAGTGTTATTATCTGGGGTTGCCTCAGTTGGTCAGGTCTAGGCTCAGTAATGTTATGTGGCAATAAAATGAAGTCAGCTGAGTACCTGTATGTATTGAATGACCAGGTTATCCTATCAATGAATTTTTTTCTTCCCTGATGGCACAGGCATGTTCCAGGACAACAACGTCAAGATTTATCAGGCTCAAATTGTGAAAGAGTGGTTCAGGGAGCATAAGGAATCATTTTCACATATGAATTGGCCACCACAGAGTCCTGACCTTAACCCCACTGAAAGTGTTTGGGATGTGCTAGAGAAGACTACAGAGTAGTTCAACTCCCCCGTCGTCAACAAGATCTCGGCTAAAAATTAATACAACTCTGGGTGGAAATAACGTTGTGACATTGCATAAGGTTGTCAAAACAATGCCACAGAGAATGTGCGCCATAATCAAAGCTAGAGGCAGTCCAACGAAATATTAGAGTGTGCGACTTTTTTTCTTTTTTTTTTTAGCCAGGCAGTGTATTACATTTCAAATAGAAGAGTAAAACAGTCAAATACTGCTGTCAAACAAGATGATCTTAGCATGATATACATTATGAAGTTTAATTTATATATTCAAACTCAAAATTCCCTCAAGGTAATGAAACGGATACAATCCACAAGTCAAAAATGAAGTTTTTCAGCTTTGGAGAACGGTATACTAATTATACATAACTGGTACAACAAGTCTGGACCACTTGCAAATTTAGTTTGTACCGAAGAGAAAACACCCAATATGAAAAAACGCTGGATGCAGCAAACTCTCTTAAATTGTTTGTGCGAGCTGTTTAAGACCAGATCTGTTCATAGGAGTGGTTGTTGAATGATGCCCCTTTGTTTTGATGGACATCAGTTATCTTTATTGTAGTGCCATAGAGGTATTCTTTTGCAAATGACAAGAGCTGATTCTTATCTTTAAGCAAGCACTTTTCTTTAGTCAGGTTCTGTGTAAACTCTTTTACAGTCTTTCCAGTCTTTACAGTTTTTGAATAGTCAGGTAACAGTCAAGGTCTGTAATGACTGCACTCTTATGAAAAGTGCATTAGGCTATGGCCTTAAACTTCAGTGAGTCAGTAGAGTGTATTTAATCAACTGCACGGTATGTGCTATACATAAAACCCAACCTGGAGAAATGTTGAGTTGATTTGGAGACACAGTTAGCTAGTTATTGTGCTAGAGACTGTGGGGCCAAGTGTGGAGCTCCCTGGGCTCTGGTTCTGCTGACTGTGACAAACAGGGTTATGAGGAAGCGTTTGCGCTGCTGCACATGGCTGGGGAAAATCGAGCTTTAGAAATATGATTCGCGCCACCAACTTGTCACATCGCTTAGGGAGCAGAGAGCTGGGCAACTTCCACTAGCAGGCGATGTGCTGTGTGGAGCCATGCCACACACTCGCCTCAGCCTTCTGCATGAGTTACCTCTCCGCTCCTGCTGCCCAACATCGCTTTGTCACACTGCGACCAGAGGAAATCCTCTTTTTTCAAATGTATTTTCAAGTCTAAGCATGCAGAACCAAAAGACAAACATCTGTTGTGTTCTGTTTTTTGTTGTAACTGTCCTTAAGTCCTCTTGGCTTGGTACGAACTTAACTTTAAGACCTCTTTGTCCTTTGTGGTGGTAGGTTTTGGAATTTCCTGCTCAGTGATTGTTTTCACCGCTAAATAGTTTCACGTGTTTAGCCGTGAAATCAAACGCTACAACTCTGTGACCTGAATACATTTGAAAAATTCAGACAAATTCTACTGTTATGGGTCATTCACATGCTTATGGTTTTGATGTGAGATGGTCCTCCAGCTTCAGACAGGGAAAACTGATGGGGGGGGCGGAGAGGACTGATAGACCTTAGCACCTGTCACGAGAATCAGACTCTGAAAGTGAGAGACCCACTGACAGAGATGAGTGTTCTACCATCCGTTATTTTCATAACTGCTGTTCAGCATCACAGCATGCCACTGAGTGATGGCTTCCTTGTGCTGGAGACAACACTTGTCACCAATGACTGTGGTTTGAACAGACTTCTTGTGGCCTAGAGATAGTGAAATGGTAAATTTAGCTCTTGTTTATGATGAGACTCAGGAACTGCCAGGTTGGCTCATGCTTAAGTTCAAAATGTTTTGAGCTCCTACAATATCTAACATTGGTCTGTCCCTCCTACAGTGTTCTTTTAGCAAAAACCAAGTTGTAAAAGGGCTTGTCGTGTCTGTTATTGATCATCTGCACTGTTTATCGGTAACAGTTGTTTTTTACACTTATTGAGATGTTGCAATGTTCACTGAGATGTCTTAACAAGATCCATTTACAGTTACTACTTTTTCATGACAGAGGCCGTGTACTCCTAATGTACCCTTAGGGTTTACGTGTTCTCCTCAGGGGGACGTAAGAAGTTAACCACCATGCTCAGGGCTGAATCCCAGAAGTTTCTGGTTAATAAGCAGTAGCTCTCACCCTTACCAACCTTTGTTTTCAAGCAAGTGAGATTCACATGTAGTCACAAAGAAAGTGACTGAAAAACCTAAGTGAATACACTTCTCACCAACAAACATCCTGTCCTGTTAGAAGCATGCGATGAGAGAACAGGAGGAATTGATTGGTTAAGAGATTATTTCTGGAGGGGGGAGTTTTTATTTTCTGAAGCTCTTGGCTAAGATGCTCCAAGTGAGTGGGCAGGGCTGAAATCTCGCTGGCCTCAGGCTATGCCTACAAACACAAGTCAGCCAACTCACTCCTCAGGTTGTGCAACCGTGGATTTCCCCAACCCGTAATGTGTAAGCTACATCCACATGCACATCTTTACGGTGCGGATCACATGTTAGCTAGTGGTGGTTTGATTAATAGTAAAAACAATATTGTTTATATAAATGCAATATGTCCAATATGTCTAGACCTTCATTAAAAAGGTTTTTAATACATTCTCTTTTGTTCTAGAATTTGTACTGTGTAATAGGAAGGAAGAAATGGAGACACCAGTAGGGGAGTGAAAATGGAAACCGTGCTAGGATTGCTAAAACCTTTGCTGGCTATTGATAGTATGTTTCTTTCAAAGTAAATAATCTATGGTTTGACTTGGTATTTAAATTCTATTGGGTTTGGTGCAGTATTTCATGTACACATGCTATTCATGTCTCTGTGCGTCTGGGTCCAAGGCTTTATGAGCAGGGTTAAAAGTTCATCATGGATGCTGTGCTCGGCAGTCATTTAAAAGAACATGCACAGAACATTTGCTTTGCTCTCAGGCAAGACGTATAGAAGGAGATCAGACAGGTTTAAATCAATAAACCTCAAGCCTTGGCAGAATTGAAGGTAATCAAATGGTGCAACCAGAAAAAAAAAGCAAAAAAAAAAAAACAAAAACAATAAAGTGGAGGGTATTGGTTATGTAGTAATAGAGACTGGTGAAGTCTCTTCTTGTCCTGGTTGCCAATGACTTGCATTTATTTCTCTGTTTCTGCCGTCTTGAATTTGCCTTTAATTAATGTTTGGAATGAGACCAGCCCCTTTTTTCTTCATGTCCAGAATTGCCCTTTAGCTTAAGAGTTATTTGTCTCACGATGACCCTGGATTTCACACCACATTGGCTCTGTTTTGTTTTACAGAGAGACCCTTTTGTGCTGACAGTGGAGGAAATGTTATCTGTTAAATAAGTCATTCCCAACTGCTTGCTATGTTTGGCCTGTGGCAAAAGCATTGAAATTGCTGAAAAGGCACGCAACTTGGGCACACCAGAGAAAAGTGAAACGACTCTCTCATTCATTCTCTGTCTCACAGCTCCCTAAACAGTTAACCTGGCTATGGGGAATAATGGACCTTTAAAGTCTGAAAACCTTCAGATATTTTGTCATTTCTCCTCTGTCCCTGTGAATTGCACTCAGTATGTGTGAGGGTGTGTGGCTGTTTTGTGCTTTTGATGTCTTTGCCAGGCTTTGTA
Source organism: Chanos chanos (assembly GCF_902362185.1). NCBI lineage: Eukaryota > Metazoa > Chordata > Actinopteri > Gonorynchiformes > Chanidae > Chanos > Chanos chanos. The sequence goes on from NC_044500.1 coordinate 33,497,784, forward strand.
TGTTCTAGAGATGGGACATGTTGTGCGTTTTAATTGTGGTACTTCAAGTCCTCCCATGAACCACTGTCATATACCTATAAATTGTAATAAATTACAAATGTATTTCTTTATTAATTTATGCCCTACAACATCATACTCAAACTTTGAAGATGTTTTGATCATTGCAATGTAACATATATGTCATTTTTCATTGTGGAAGGTGGCAAAAATATCACAAGTGCCAACACAAGGTCCATTTAATCATAAGAAAGGGGAAAAAGATGCCACTGACTATTAGGCATTCTTTGTAGGAATGTCAGCCAAACGGACAAACCCTGAGACTTGAAAAATACATAAATACCTAAAAAATAAACTTTTATGCCCTCTCCAGATATATAAATGATCCTCTTCTAGACCACAAATCATCCATGGTTTTTTTCATAGTACCCCTTGATTCAGTTTTGTAAGCCAGTGTTTGTATACCGTTTGTATATAATTACAATGGCAGTGTCTAATACATGTAGTACTCTAGTACAGCTTGTGCCCGAAAAAATAATACACCATAAAACACAAGTGGGTCTTTGATAAAGCCAAAGCCTCAGTTTAATCCATATATTTATGACCACAAACCAAACGTTTCAATAGTAAGTACTGATTTTTCTGGGCTGGTGTTTGAGCAGTTCCTGTAGAAGAAAGTGAGCAGGGTGTGACAGTGGCTCTCACTCCTGTGTGCCCAGCTAAATTCATCTCCCGCTTTCCTGCACTCTTGTGTTTTCCTACGAGTGTCGGAGTAGCACTCAGTAACCGTGATACATGACGGGGAATTATATTACCCCTTGGCTGCTGCTCACTCCCAAATTCATCTTTTCACTCAACAATTTATTTATTTATTTACCAACTTTCTTGCAACCATTTGTCAAAATAGGGTTGGGTTTTTTTTTCTTGTTCACAGGAGAGGAGAGAAAACTGGCCCAAGGTCTGTTTAAAAATGTTGTAAGGAAAAAAAAAAGTTATTTGGGAAAAAAGCTGTGTCTTCTACGTATAGTTTGTAGTCCTAAGGAAGTTAAGAAATGATGCAATTGTGATATCATAGCTAAAATATCTCATGCAATTTCAGGGGGTGGGGTGGAGGGGGGGCACACATGAAAGAGCATCCGTCACCATTTTTTTTTTCTTCTTTTACTGTTCTTTTATTTAACTGAAAGAAAAAGTTATTCTCCGATCATCTTGATCCCACTTAACATTTAAATCAGACGTCTGGAAATGTTGAAAACTTTGAGCCTTTTAATCAACGTTACACTGTTGCATTCAGGTTAGTGTTTTGTCAGTTTGTACTCAGCCTGTCCTGGCTGTCAGAGCCAAGTGTAATGAAATACAGAGAAAGGCACAAAGAGACAATGTAATGCACCTATCTGACTCAGTTATGGTCTTCGTTGAATAATGGACGAGATTAAGTCTTTGCTGTGATGAACAACACTTTTACTCTTAGCCTGTAAATAGAAACAATTTGATATGTATTCATATATTGTCCTATTGATCCGAGATAATGCATTGTTTCGACGGCGCAAGCAGTATGTAATAATAGATGGTATTACGGTTAACCGTGTTACGCCGCGGCGAAATTACCAAGCAGGGGCCCGCACCTGTTCTGCAACAGGGAATATGGATGCCACGGATGATTTTGTGCCTCATAGGTTTACTGCAAAGACATGGTCCAGACCGGGCGTGACTCAGGAGCTGGAGCCCTGCTGGGGGTGGCTGGGCTGGAAACTACTCAGTCTCTCAGTGACCTTCAGAGCCACAGTGGCTCTTTACTGCTGCGTCAGCACCCAGCTTCCAGCAGTGCCAAATGCCTGACAGCCAAGCCGCCTAGCCAAACAAACGCAGCCAAGCGCTGATGGCCCTGACAGGGCAAACACACCTTAATTAACACCTGTCACCACCCTGTGATTAAGAAAAAGATGAATCCAGTGGGATGGCAGGGCGAAAAGAAAGACATTCAAACAAAGAGAATTTTAGATTTGCAAACAAAGCAACACGGTGAGTCAAAGTTAAACAAAAAGCTTAAAAAAAAAAAAAACCTTATTCAGAGGTTTTACAGAGGGAAGAATTGAAAGGGATATGAGGGGAGCGTATTAACTTTTTTTTTTTTTAGATTGTGCACTCTGTACTCTTATTAAATCCCACTTAATTCTCTCTGGGGTGACTAGGGGAATGATCTCTCAGACTGACTGCCCTCTGGTTGACTCTGTCCTTTGACAGTTCTCTGTAGGGCCCTCTATACTGTCCTCCCTCTGATGCATAAAGAAAGAGGCAGTTCCATGCATTCCCCCTTCAGACCCTCCTCTGAAAATGTATTATGCTATAGCAACTCTTTGTCTGTTTGGGCCTCTCTCTCTCTCTCTCTTTCTGTGTAGACAAGCTTCCAGAGGAACACTGCTTCAGATGTTGTCTGGATGTCTGTGCTGAGTGCACACTGATTTTTCTCTCCAAACATCCTCTGGTATTGGCCTGCTCTTCACTTGTGTCCATCTTTATCAATCCCCATCAGCAGTTCAGTTTGATAGTTTGACGTTTTAGCGGTGAGAGTCTCCCCCCCAGCCCCTGCATGAGTCATGGCCACGCCAGATGGACGGCTCCTGTAGTGTTTGAGTCCGTTCTTTACAGTGTGAGCTCAGGTGTTTGTGGGTCAGTGGTTTTGATAAGTTTCAAATGGTTGGATGCTGAACTTATGACCCAAGGGAAAACAGAAGGGATGCAATACTGCGCGTGACAAGACTCAACAAGCGTAAAAGCACATAAGAGAAATATCACAGTGTTAGCACAGGGCTTTTGAATGTATCTGAGCAGGGCTTAAAAACTTGGTTTATACGTTTTTGCTTTCGTTTGTGTTGAAGAACTTACATGTATGTTTTGTGTTTTAAGTGTGTATGTACGTGCTTTGTCTGCCTGCCCACAGGTTACACAGTCATTCACACACACACACACACATGCACACACACACCTGGAGGATTCACTGATCTGACACTACCAAACTGTCGACTGAGGGAGCTCACTGAATCAGGCCATTTCCGAGGCGAGTGGGGGGAAATTCAATATCCTATTGTGTTCACAACTGCACGCGCATGCACATACACACACACACACACACACACACACACACACAAACACGCACACACAAACCCCGTTCACAATTCCTGCCAAGGAATGACGCGCTGTTTCTGGAGTAGATCCCAGGCGAGACTGAGGACACATCTTCCCGCTTGCCTGTCTCTGTCGGATCATGTATTCCGGACGGGCCAGAGTGTCGTGGAATAAGCGTGGATCGTTCCATCACTCTCCTCCCATCGGGAGCATACTGGCAGCCCCGCCGCTCCTATTGGGCCCAACTGCCTAGGATTCGACCTTCACTCTGAGTGCCCTCTGACAGGGGGGGCGGGGCACCCATGTGGTGTCATTCTCTCCCCTGCTGTGCTCCTTTTTGTTTCATGCTCTTTCATTGTTCTCTTTATCTAATTTTGGCCAATGCTGCTGACTGCTGGCTGATAGGAAATCCAGTGACGGAGTCTACGGAAGCATCTCATGCTATTTTCTTTGTTCCCTGACCTAGCCTTGTAGTTTGTTACCTCTTTAAGCTGACTGGATGTTTCCTGTTTTGCTTTTGTTGTTTTTAATTAATCTTCAGAGGCAGCTATTAATTGCATTCGCTATCAATCATCCTCACTCGTTGTAGAGTGAATGAGCTATTTCCTGCATGACTGTGCACATGGGAAAAGACAACCAGTTGGTCAAGTCAAAAAAATAATAATAAATAAACAAATAAAAAGTGGAGAAGTTTTAAGGAATAATTAAATTAATAAATAAACCTTTCAGAGCTATGTCATAATGGGGAGATGGTGGGGTTGAAGCCTAATGGTGATGGGGTTTCGCCATTTATAGGCTGGAAAAATGTATTAATTGATAACTACAGACAGATGCGTTTTTGTCACGCATATTCCATGTGTTTTGTTTGACATTTCTATGTGAGAGAAAGAAGGAGATGGAGCAATCATACTTCCTCTCTCTCTCTCTCCCCCTCTCCCTCTCTTCGCTAACCGATAACATCCTCCCAAATGATAGTTTCATTTTTATCACTGACGGCAGCAGCCTTGCCACTTGAACAAGAGGAAAAACAATCTTGCTAAGTGCCAGTTCTCTCTACCCATCCCTCCACCTCTCTCTCATGCCTCTCCTCCATAAGAATCCTTATCACCACCTAAGCTTTAGGGCTCACAAACACAAACAAATAAGCCAGAGCTGGGACAAGGCTACCTCAAGAGAGAAAGAAAGAGACATACAGACAAAGAGAGAGAGAGAGAGAGAGAGAGAGAGAGAGAGAGTAGTGATAGAGTGAAGGAGTTGGACAGAATAAGAAAAAGAGAAAGTAAAAAGAATGTGAGACACAATGAGAGAAAGAGCCTTGAGCTAAGGAAGCTGTGTCCACTGTCAGTGCTCCAGTTGCTTGGAGGAGGAGGTAACAGAGACACAGGCCTGGACTACAGTGGCCCAGCCAAAGCTCGCTCCTCCTTTAGGACTCTCCATCGATCCCACATTGATTCCTGTGTGATGTATTATCTAGGCTAACAGACGGCTTGGCCCTGAGAATCTGAACTTTTGCCATCGATGCTAGAGAAGCCATGGGCAGCGGGAGACGGGAAAGAATGGGTGCATTTTAAACATGAAATGCCTTAGTTGGATCAGACCCAGTCTCAGCATTCTTTCATTATTCATTTGAACACACCCCATACCTTGGAACCTGTTTCCACATTAATATTAATTCACTAAAAACAGACATCAGCACCCGGTGCAACTGGTCATATGCACAAAACTGTTTACATATCCTCTAACAGCTGGATCTAGAGCTGAGTGATGTGGGTTAAGCCTAAACAGGAGTGAAATGACGCTTGGGATGTGAACATACATAAATTCACAATCAGTCTTTCAACGCCAACAACAACGCAAACAACAACATCAACAGAAACTTTGCCCAATGGATTTTCTCTGTTTCTCATTCCGCGTGGCAGCAGTTTTTTTTTGTTGTTGTTGTTGTTTTTTTTTGTTTTTTGTTTTTTGTTTTCTCTGGGCTGATACAGAGATAGCTGGCAGCTTTCTGACGAAACAACTGATGGCTGACAGAATGTGGCTAATATACTGAAGAGTCTGGGTGTTTTCCCAGGGATGTTTACTGTGGGTTCTCTGTGGGTCTGGCACAATACTGACCATTACCATAATGATAGAGGGGCTCTCCAACGAGACAGTTCTCAGTGATCCTCAGCTGACCTGTGTCATCATTGCCATCAATGGACATCGGTTCTTATGCCATTTTAAAGGTGTAACTGTACCTTTTCAGTCTCGTGCCAGTTCTGGCTTTGATATTAATCATTGATGTTTTCAGCCTCTCCACCAACATCTCTGTACTTGAGCCATTGTGCAGCCAGTCCAACTACTGTGGGCCACTCATCAAACAGGCCACTGCTGTGGCTTTCCCCGCTTCTGAATGAGAGAGACACTGGCAAATGGCGGTTGGAGGAAAATATTTATCTTCTTTGTTCAGCAGGGCCAGAGCAGTCAGTGCGTGTCACGTTAGGGGTATGTGCGTGTGAGAGCGTGTATGAGAGGACCGGGCCAGGATTGGAGTGGGGGCTTTTGGCGTTATGATTAATGACTCAATTTCCTCGCCCACTTTTTAATGTGCAGTGTCAATTTACTCACAGAGACTTTGTGATTTCTTCTTGACTGTGTAGGTGGAGAGAAGGGATATAGAATTGGAAAAGGTGAATTTGATAATGATTATTAAGATGACTATGGCTTTGATTTCATTTCAAACCTCTTCCCACACCATATTGCCTCAAAATGTAGCATGGATTATGGGTGCTCTATAGTTTATCCATGTAATTACACAAAAAAAAATATTTGGATGCGTTTATCATATGAATATTCTTATTACTAATATGGGCACAAATATACCGGCTCAGCAACAATTCAGTGGTAGGAACAATATGCCTTTTAACGCAGGATCAAAAAATTTTAGATGTGCATACTCTATGCTCAGTTCACATTTTGTACGTTTTGTAAGCTGAGCATGTATTAAAGCCAAAGCAAAGTTCAGGTTTGCCTGCTCAGGTTACCATTGTATACGCTCAAACAACCAATTGCACACATGGATAACTGTCTTCGCTCTCAAAACACTTTGTTTAATTTTGCAAGAGCACACCACTCACACACCAGCTCTTCAAAAACGTATCTCACTTGAACTGTTTACTTATGCGTACATGGTGTTTCAGGTTAGTGTCAAATATTCAGCCAATGGGACGGCCTTACCGCACTGCTGGAATGCAGGTTGTCAGCTTGCTAGTGCGGTGACAGAATTTGTAAGGGTTCCACCGTCTGGGTCCATGGAAGGTCACATTTTGGCATCAGCGCGCCGCACTATCTCACAACATTTATTCTCCTCGTGCTATGTGTGGAGAATTCATGATTTATACACTTTATTTATTTATTTATTTTACATCACTTCAAACCATAAATAACTGAATAAGATATGATATATCCTCTTTACATAGTTTCAGCTCATTTTGTCTATGTACCTCACAGTATCTCTCAGTATTAGCAAGGCTATATGGACATGTCAATTTTTCCTCTTCCTTCCCCTCCATTCTGACTTCAAATCCCGTCTGGTCTGGGCGCTAGACCGCCTTAAAGGAACTACTGGATTATTCAGGTTTAGAGAGATGCTGCTGAGAGTTGGGAATGAAACCCACTAAGATTAATTCTGTCTAGAATCCTTACGATCAGATTCTGCCGTTTTTAAGAGCGTCTCAGTTGGGATTGGTGGGAGGTGGGATTGACTAATATTAATTTCATCCGCTGGCAACCAGTCAGATTATGCAGGTTTGAGGAAGGCTGTGGGGATTGAGAAAGTCGATGGAAATATGGAATTCATAAGGCTGAGAACCTAGAGTAATAGGTGAGGTCACTTACTGAGATTCAGCCTGCTGTATAGTATCTCCTTTAGCCTGCAGCAGGATAAGTGCAAATTTGTAAGGATGAAAGTTCTTTGCTCTCTCTCTCTCTCTGTCTGACATGCCTCGGAGGCAGTTTGCATTTAAGAATGCTTTATTTTAGTCATTATTTAATCAAATGGACTTTCTGGATGACCCTTCCTGATAAAGTACCCCGCGGCTCACTTCTCAGCTTCACTGCCAAACCGTTAAATGAAAAATGACAGAATTTCATCGTAATTCTATGAATAGCTGTAACAGCATACTTTTAGCCTTAAATTTGGCTAACATTACCTCTAATGTAAAACTGTGAACTATGAGGTTCCATGATGGTTGTGTTTACTCAGGCATTTTCCTCACTACGCGGGGTTAGCTGCGGATAACTCTAATGATACAACAAAGGCTTCACCTCAATTTAAATGGGACAGTGCCTTGATCAGCTCAACAGAGAACCTCATCAAAGGGCCACAGATGCTTTGAATTAATAAGCAGCTGTAATTGAAAGTGATAGTATTTCCATTTTGCATCCAAGTAGGTCTGCAAACAGAAACAACAAGTGTTTTCACAGCTACTTTGCAGCCGTGACACCTCAGTGCAGCTTTACTGATTTTTTTTTTTTTCTTTCTTTCTTTTATACACAGTTCAAAAATTCGGGCCAGTGGCAAAGATGGCCTTTTTGAGCAAGGTAGTAGGTTGATGTCTTCTTTTGCTGTGAATCATGAGATGCCTCAAAGCTGATATCCTCAAGAGACCAATTTGCATTTCATAAAGTCAAGCAACAAGCGCGGTGATGTGAGCTGAAGGAGAAAGAGAGACAGACGTCGTACAGAGCAGGTTGAGGAGGCGTCTCTTGTTTGTCTGCAGCCCTCTCCCCAGTGCCTCTCAACTCCAGATCTGCACCCCCCCCCCACCACCCCCACCCCCCATTGTAGTTAAAAGAACACTTTGAGGAGTTTCGCATGTCACGGCTTCTCATTGCCAACTTGGAGAACAGTGAGTCTCATTCACAGTCAGAGGAGGCTCAGGCGCCGCCCTTCAGGTTAACTGTGGGTTAGAGAATAAGCAGCCTAGAGCAGGCTCCCTGGAAGCTGAGTGACTGGCCCTGAGGGCGGAGGAAGTCAGTGTGATGGTGGTGGTGGTGGGGAGGGGATGGGAGGGTTGAGGCAGTGGGGAGGGGGGGGGGGGTTCTCTAGCAGAACACAGAGCCCTGAGGCCTTCATCTTCATTTCAATGCAGAACGACTTTGTCATATAATCTCTGCGGTGACTACATCTCTAAGCTGAAGCAAAGAGTGAAGGAGCAGAGTAATAATAGGAATAGTAAAGAGAGCAAAGAGAGGAGACAGTGTTTTGTGGAAAGTGACAGAAGGTGTTGGGGGGGGGGGGATGGTTTGGGCCAGAAAAAGGAAGAGAAGTTGACTGAAAACATGCAGCCTAGAGAAAGAAAAAAAAAAAAGGACAGTGAGGACTAACAAGCCGTAGAGAATTGACTCCTGAATAAACTGAATTTGATGAAGCCTTTCTCTTCTTTATGCCTGTCTTTATGCTTGTTTGCCAAATTAGAGAGGCTCATTATTTGCCTTTCACTGGATCAGTGCTGGCACCAGGAGACGTGAGGGTCCTGCACTGACAAACAATCAGAGTCAGATAATGAAAACCTGCCCCAACAGTAAACAGGAAGACAAAGGCAGTTTGTATCACAGATACCAAAGGGATGCAATACAGAGATCCAAAAATGTATTCACAAAAAGATAGAAACAATGGGCACAGTGGTGAGGTTGGCTAATCAAGATAGCCTGAGCTCCGGAGTCCTCTGTTGATTTTCAGTGAAAGAAGCCTTGGGCAGGTCAAACAGATCCAAGAGAAAACTGATGGCCCCAGAATGTCTTTATGGGCTCATATTGTTAAATTGTATTTGATTGTTAAGGAGATTTGACCGACCTTTATCGTGAAATCTTAGGTTACATATCAAGTCATTTCTGCCTCCTCTCTCTGAGAAAAGACATTTTATGGTCCTTTTTGATCATACTAGCAGTCTCGCGTTCGGCGTCGTTCTGTTATTGGTTCCTGCGTTGTTTGTCTGTCATACCCATTTCAGCCATAGCCACCGTGTGCAGAGGTCAGTGGGGTTAAAGTGACACTACATTATCTCTGACACGGTGTTTAGAGGTGAAAGCGCCAGGCGTGTACCAATACACTTCCTCAAGCGTGTGCCCCTCCCCCCGCACAGTGGCACGGTGAGTGCAGCATATGGCCGAGATGCAGAGATCCAGCCCAGGTTTGAAAGGTCACACCCATGACAGTCAGATAAAATGCTTTTCTCCTCTAACAGTTGAGGTGCATTCTGATCCACCTGTCCTTTGGAGTGGCTATTGTTCTCATATTTCCCATGCCTAATGTTTTCTCTGCATTACATAAGTTTCCATGCACAGTCACTATCATACACGGTGATGAACGTGCTTACTTTTTTTGGACATGTTTCCAGTCACTGCTGCAGAAGCTTCAATTTGAATTCTACACAGAGGCTCATGAACGAAAAACATTTATCAGCTGAAAAAAAAAAAGCGTATGAAAGCCTTTTGTACTGGATCTTAGACCTCTGTAAAAATGAATTTGAACATTGCCCTTGTTGCTTACTTGACATCAGTTGCAATATTTGCACACAGAGTCAACAGGGTTTTTCTGTTTCCTTGTCAAAAGGAAGATGGGTTGATATAGTGCTCTGATTGGCTGTAGTCCCCCGGAGCAATGCAACTGTCACTGGTCATGGCCAGGTCATCTGGAAATGTCTAGAACTCTTTTATCTCTACTCGGAGACGGTCCAGAGACCCATTATTAATCCGCACCTGTGGGCTTAAACCAGTTTAAACTGCTCCCTTCATTCACACTGCTTTCTTATTTGAATTGCTGTTTTGGTGTGTTTCAAAATGAGTCAAATTTCATTTTATGATTAAAGTAGAACAATTCCAAATCAGAAGGAAGATGTGATTTTTTTTTTTAATTAATTTTATTATTATTTGATAGATGTAGAATGTTACGGGTGGCTTCAAATGTGTTTTCCTTTTTTACTAATCAGAGAGAAAGAGTGACAGACAGAGCTGTTGGGCATTATTGCTGAAGTATCAGTCCACTGTTCTGCACCCTGATGAGTTTATCTGCAGTGTGATCAAAGCCCCTGTGTCTTTCCAGCAAAAGAAAGAGAGACAATGTCTTGGTTTAACCGAAGATATCTGTGATGTTAGGAATGAGACAAAGACGTCGAGATTGTTAGGAAAACAGAGAGCAAAAGACATTGACATTGTTGTCATTTCATCGCTGTCAAGCGCGTCAGTTTTTGTTTACCTTGTTCTTCACCAAAGAGGTGCATGAGTGAAATAAAAGAGATCAAGGTACTTTGCGTGAGACATACTGTATGTATAAAGGCTCAAAATTCTCTTTGTTTCTTCTTTTCTAGGAGATTGCAGCCTACTTGATAACGTTTGAAAAGCATGAGGAGTGGCTAACTACATCCCCTAAAACAAGGTGAGAAAACCACTCCAGTCGCTCCAACACCTGTTTGATTTGTCAGTGCTATATTTCCTACTAAAAGCTTTTTTTTACCCTTATCCTTTCTTTCAAACACATAAAATAGTATGGAAACACCTTACCTGACAAGCTGCCCATTTCAATGCTTTCTAGTGTGATGTCCAGACAGATAATGGAATATTAATGGCTACTTATGCCGTGAGATGTGGCTGGGTCTATTAGTATAATGCCCTTTTTCCTCGCTGACGCTACTAATGTTAGCGTTAATGCAGCAGGCTTGGGCAACATATCAGTCTCTCAATGAAACTACATGGCAGTTAAAGATCTAAAATATTACCTGACCAGGGCCTAGATAATTGTCCAGATCTGATCTTATTGCTAATGCTATGTATATTATGTAAATATGATTATTGTCATAATGTTGCTGTAACTCTGGACTGCTAAAGAGTACAAAGACAAACAGCCTCTGACATGTCAGTAGAAACTGTGGTAATAGTATTGACATTATTTGCACTTTTCGTTGTTGTTCTGTTTTGGTTATGTAAATTACAGTTGTACTTGTTTGTACTGAGGTTGTGGCAGGGCTTAAATTGTAACATACAGTAGCATTCACGCAGATGTTGTACAGCACGTCTCCAATGATTTGAAATTTAGCAAAATGCTTCACTAGCCAGGGGTTACAAACATATTACACAGAAAAAAAATTCCAGTGTCTGACGCTGTTCGTTTTATCTCTAATAATACAGCATGCATTCTGCCACACATACTGGGAACATGATGGTACATATATTTATACTGAACTATTTGGTACGGGGCTGAGTACACACTGCAAATCAATTAATTTTCCACTGAGCAAGGGTTAATGCAATGTACAAAACTCCAAACCAGACGTGATCTAATTATCACACGTATAGTCACGTACGAGGAAATGTACGTGACTTAAAAACAGGTGTGTCGTCTTATTTAAATAACCAGCTGAAGGGACGTGTGCCAAACCATGTTTTAAAATTCTTCCCCTAAAGGATCGTTTCGCTTTGAGAGAAAAGGACAGGCCGTTATTTCCTGAAAAGCATTGCTACATTTTGCATTTCTTTTCTTTTATTGGCCAAATGTTCCCATACGTGACTCTAAAGCTATGATGTGTGCTGAGCTGTGAGGTCTGTATACTGTTATATTTCTAAGACATACTCCCCATGCATACTGACATGCATATTTGCATACTGTGAGGAAGTCAGAGGAGATCATTTCTGTATTTCATTATCAACACACAAGAGTCTCCTGCTGACTTACAATATGAAAAGGAAAACTGGGAGGTGATGTGTAGGAGTGTTATTAACTCAGTGTTGATGATTCAGTGACCTGAGGTAACCTGACTAACACTTGTCTGTCACAGAGGGCATGAATACACCTGACCAAATACAAACCAAAAGGCGAAAGACAGAGTAAAGGACAGTCTTTTCTCCCCGCAGTCTAAACCAATGATTCTTTACCGACTGTAAGCTCTACTGGGTTTTTTTTTACACATACAAAAATCTTCATCATCGTCATTTGTCTCAGCTATGGTACTAATCGAGATGATTAACAAAGACACTTTAGGATAACAAAGGTACTTTCAAATTAGATTCTCTTTTTTGTGGGCTCACAGACAAACCTTCACAGAAAGTTTTGGTTTGCAATTACTGTGGCATAACCTTTTGATTTTTCTGTAATCAGATTTGAGTAATAATTTATGCAGCAACACAAAAAAAAAGAAAATATATATATATAAATCATGAAGTCAGAGGTGACCTGACCCATATTTAGCCCTGCAAAAATGTGTCTACTTGACCGAATATTAACAGCAAGAAAGAGGCACAAACAACTGCTTAAAAAAAAGGGGTTTTTTTTCTTCCAACAATGCCTAACAGTGATCTTAGAGAAATTTTTATGCTCCAGTTATTCCTCACAAATTACAGAAATATTTTTTGAAATCTGGGATTAGTCCCAGACGTAATACTAATCAAATTAATCATAACAAAGATGCTTCAGAGTTGGATGTTTGCTTTTTAATCAGCAGGGGAAGTATTGTCAGACACTGAATTTGTGCAACAAAGCAAATATGTTTTTGTTCTTAATATTGTTTTTTTTTTTAAAAAAAAAAAAGAAAGAAAGAAAGAAAGAAAAGAAAAATATTAATTGTAAAATCTGATATTCAGGGTAACTTGGACCCATAGTTACTTTGGACTGACATATTCAGACGTATTATTGGGAAAACAATGTATACATATGTACATACATATAATATATATACAGTGCTTGGTGACTGATATCTCACTTGCATTAAATGGTGAGTGTAGATCCATAAAGAAAAGAGAGGATTTTGCTTTCAGTACTAACACAGGACCTTATGGTTGAAGTGTTGATGTATGTAGGTCAAATCAGAGAGGAGCATCTTAAAACAGCTTGATAATGAAATAATAATGACAGGATTGCAATGAATGACAGCATGAGGTCATGACTTCGCAGAGAATTGACTGCCCACTTGAAGCCTCCAAACACAAACTGCATGTGAGTGTGTGATTGTGTCTGTGTCTATCTCTTTCTCTCTGTCTCTCTGTCTGTCTGTCTCTCTCTCTCTCTCTCTCTCTCTCTCTCCCTCTGTGCGTTTGTGTGTGTTTATGTGTTTTCATGTGTCTGTCTGTTTGGCGGATGGGGGGAGACAGAAGGAGAGAGAGAGAGAAGGAAAGAGAGAGAGAGAGAGAGAGAGAGAGCTGCATGGCATGAACAGCCTTCTATCGCTCCCAGCCTGCCTTTACATAATAGGACTGATTTCAGAGTGTGATTTGCCATGGCTGTTTAATCCAGCCAGTTACTCCTCGTTTTAATGAAGCTGTTGTATCTTGGGGCTGTCAGTAAGGTTTCAGAACCAGTGCATGCCAACACTTCAAACTGTGGTTAAACCCAGCCCACCTACACTCTGGAGCAAGACTGTTACACCAAGCTGACTGCACTTAACTCCTGTAAAAGGACTGGCTTTTTGTACCCTTACAAACATCAGGAAGTGATGAGGATTTTTATAGTGTTTGGGGATTTCCTGAAAGATTTTTTTTTTCATTGCTCAGCATGTGTCATACAGAATATATTCAGCAGGTTCATATTTATTTACTGCAATTCTTACACGTTAATATAACTGCAGCTCTTTGCATGGATTCAACAGATATTTGACAGATATTCTGTATCTATTTATGTATGTATAAGATTTCTATGCTCCTATTCTAGCACGCATTTCTTAGTTTTTGTGTGTGTGTGCGTGTGCGCGCGCGCGTATGTATGTGTGTGCGCGTATGTATGTGTGTGTATGCATACAATGTAAATGTTGGCACAGTTTCTGTTGTGTGCAGCACTAAAGGCACTCAGTAACTGTCTGCAAATGCCACTCAGCATACACACACACAGTCCCCTCACACAGTCAATTAGAGGCTCTCTGAGGCTCTCTCACTTTCCCAGTCATGCCTGGGTCTTCACCGCGCCTGCCAAAGTATTCATTGCCTCGCAGCCTCTCTCCCTCTATACAGAGAAATAAAAAGAGCCCTTTTTCCTCATCTAAACAATGGCAAGTAAAGAATACCAATGCATGCGTGACTGTTTTGTCAAAGTTTAATTTAGCTGATTTGCTTTGTGACTCTGCCTTCTCTCCTTCCTGCTCTGCGCGTTGAGCGTCTCTGGGCATAATTAAACAACCTCGCTCTTATTCATGTGCAAATTCAGAGCGGGCACTTTGAAACAGAACTAATGGAAGTCTGTGTATTTGTGCAGAGAGGGCTAAGGTGAGGTAAAGATTATCTGATCTCCTGATGTTATATGTCTTAATACTAAATAAATAACTGTCATCTCAATGACTATTCTCCTGGAATGCAGAAATGACAACACGTTCTGAATACGGAAGACAAAAATAACCTGTCGTTTGAAATAGGAGCTTATATGCACTATATAATGCATATACCAGTACATAGACAGTTCTTTGTATTATTCAAAGAGCAGGGATGCTCATAAGAAATATATGATCAGAAATATATGCCCCTCTGCATTTCCATGGAAAGTCAGTGTTAAAATGTGATGTGTGGCTGTAGTTTGGCATGTTATTCAGCAGACATGAGCTCTAACGGCGTAATGGTTCTGAAACCGAGACCAAAACTGCGATACAAATGTCCACGCCATTCAGTCAGGTGCGCATTGTGATCCAAGTGAATACAGTGTAGCTTTAGCCACGCATGTTAAATGCATAACCTTTTCATGCTCTGATGGTCAGTCAAGAGAAATGTTAGCAAATAAAGTGATACCTGACAAAATACAGTGTGCCCTCTCCTGCAACGGACTGGCAACCTGTCCACGGTGTTTCCCCGCCTCTCGCCAGGTGAACGCTGGGGTAGGCTCCAGCACCCCCCACGACCAGTTAGGATAACAGGCTTTGAAAATGAGTGAGAGAGTGAGTATGCCCTCTTTTCTACATCTCTGTGTGCGGACCTAAAATTAAAAACTCAGTTGCCTCTCCGATTCCATAATGTAGCTGTAACTTAGCAACTAAATTAGCATAGCCGTTTCTCAATATGCGTTCTTCTTTGTACTTGCGTTCTTGTGGACTTGTGAAATGTCAGCCACAGCCCGAGTACTGTTCCAATTCAAAGTTCATATCCAGCCAAGTACAGGTCAAATACCTGGATGTATCCTCGATGCGTGGGTTTTATCAAGGATCAACAGGAGGTGACTTGTGTGGACTTGGGGAGTGAAGTTTCCCAGAATGCATTTCCACCCAATATAATATAACTGTAAGTTTCATATTATGACTGTTGTTCTGTCACCAAATGTAGTTTTTAAGATTTTTCCACATGAAAAATGAATATTTCAGAATGCAAATATGGGTCAGTAGCACCTCCTGTCCTAAATATTCGGAGATGTGACATCTGCTTGCGGACCGGACTGCCTAGCCCTAGCCATCATTGGGAGTCTGGAGTCCCAAGATGAACTAGCAAGTCCGAACTCCCAAGAACTGGAGTCTGTACATGACGTACTCCATACTGAGAAATGGCTAATATGCGTTCTTCTCTGTACTTGAGTTCTCATGGATTTGTTGAAACGCCATCAGTCACGGCCCAAGTACTGTTTCAATTGAAAGTTCGCATCTAGCCAAGTACACATCAAATCTTCAGAAGTGTCCTTGATTCGTGGGTTTCATCAAGGATGCATCAGGAGGTGACTTGTGTGGACTTGGGGAGTGAAGTTTCCCAGAATGCATTTCACCTAAATTCCACACAAAGTGGCGGCTATGGCAGCAGACGAACTACCACGTAACTGTAAGTTTCGTATTATGACTGTTGTTCTGACACCAAATGTAGTTTTTAAGATTTTTCACATGAGAAATGAATATTTCAGAATTCGAATACGGGTCAATAGCACCTCCTTGAAAGTCCTAAATGTCTGGAGATGTGACATCTGCTAGCGGACAGAGCTAACTAGCACTAGCCAGCAGCCCTCATCAGCTATATCATCAGGAGTCTGGACTCCCGAGCTGAACTAGTAAGTCCAGACTCCCAAGAACTGGAGTAGGTACTCGACACACTCCGTATATGTTTAGTGATGGAGCCTCCTAAGTATGGCGACTGCAAAGTCGGAGCTTGAGGACCCTCCATATCCTTCAGCTCTCCTGTTTGGGAAGATTTCGGTTTTCCAGTGAGCTATAGTAGCAATGGGCAAAGACAAGTGGATAAGATGAAGGCAACGTGCCAGCATTGTTCAGCTGAAATCCGACATGTTGCTGGCAGCATGTCGAACATGATTACTCATTTGAGATGGCATCATCCAAATGTGAATATCACTGGTACAAGGAAAAAACTGAGTGGAGTGCAAACTGGAAATTATGGCCAGTTGGCACTGTTTACAAGTTTGTACAAGTTTATAAGTTCACAAGTAAATGCATAATAAATGAAAAGAAATTTCATGTTTTGCATGTCTTTTTTCATTGTACCAAAAACATATCGGACTGTGACTTCAAAACCGAGATACATACCGAACCGTGACTTTTGCGTACTGTTACACCCCTAATGAGCTTTATAAGGACACGTCCTATAAGTCTGCAGTTCTTTTGCTTTGATCAGTCAAGAGAGAGTGACCATAGACTTCATGATTGATCTTAGCCCTCTGCATGATGTATACAGCCCCTACATCCCCAGCGGAGGGCAGAATCTATACCAGCCAGGCAAGTGGACATACACACACACATTCATGCGGACACAAATGCCATATATCCTTTCTCCTTGACATTTTCTCATCTCTCTCTCTCACTCTTTCTCTCTCTCTTGCACACACTGACACACAAACACACACACACACACATACACATACACACAGATACACTTGATACACTTTATATATCTATGTGGGTTTGTGAGTATGTGCACTTCTGCACCTAAACACACAGATAAATGTTACTTTTGTAATATCCCATGATTCTAGTTCTTTAGATATTACCTTTGTTAAAACACATAGCAGTGCCAAAAAAGGCATCTCACTGACAGTAACCCTTTATGCCATGTGGAAATAAACAGTAATGTGGGACAAATCCAGTGTGGATTTGTGTGTACACATACGTGTGTGTGTGTGTGTGTGTGTGTGTGGTTGTAAAAGAGGGAGAACGAGTGTGAGAGACAAAGACAGAGAGAGTGCCTTCGGAGTGTCAGAAATGGTAGTTACAGATGGATATTACTGTGTCGGCATCGCGTGCCTGCCATAATGAATCACAGACAGGCAGGCTCCCAGACAGTACGTCACCTCTTCTGGCACTTTCCATGAATACTGTACACACTGGTACAATACAGGAAGGGACAACCTCCATTTGTGCCAAATGTCTTGTGGCAGCCCACTTGGAGGTTATTAGTGCAACTGGAAAAGTGTGTGTGTGTGTGTGTGTGTGTTTGCTTTGGGGGTTTTTCGCATCAGTGCATTAGTGTCTATTGGTGTGGGTGTGTTTGTGTGTCTGTGCATGTGTTTAAGTGATCTTGAATGTGTGTCTGTGTGAATGCCTGAGCGTGAGCGTGTGTGTATTTGTGCCCATGGGTATGTGTATGTGTGCCCATCAGATGAGAGGCTAATGCATGTGAACATAACATCCTGATAAGAGAAGCCTATTGTTTATATGAGTCTAGTGTCAATTTGAAAGACTCAGCTGATGGCACAGACCAATAATGAAACTGGGTATGTACACATAGTTAACTGCTAATATGTTTGAATGCATGTGTGGGTAACTGTTAATTTATTTTTGCACTGTCAGTTTATCACCTGATTATCAGAAGAATGCCATTATCAATGACTCTATTGAATGATGAAAAGCTCAACACTACTCCTGACATCAGAGGAGCGGAAGACGTGGACGGACGAGGCTTCTGATTTGAGCTGTCTTTGGGTGGGGTGGGTTTTGGTTGGGTTTTGAGAAGAGAACCTGTCCGCCAGGCGGTTGAAAATGATGAAATGAGAAAGGTCTGGGAAATGGCAGCATGTCAATATGAAATAGAGAGAGAGAGAAACAGACAGGGGCAGAGGGGAAAACAGGGGATGATGAATGTAGGGGAGAATGATCAGGATGCATTGAGGCATGGGAGGGAAAAAAAGAAAAAAGAAAAAACAGAATTGAAAAAGAAAAAAAAAATAAAGCTCAGAGGTGACGTGGGATGGAAGATGGACATGTGTTGATGTGTGGAGCGTGTGTGTTTGGGGGCACTGTAGTTCTAAAGGTCAGGAAAATCTTTTATTTTCCTGTGTCCCTGTAGCTTCCACTTGATACTGCCTGTGGTGCTTTGACAAGGACTGGTACTTTTGTCACACGTGGTTCTAAACCTGACTCAGATAAATAGTCTAATATTAAAAATTAAAAATCCCTCACAAACAAACGCAAGAAGAACAAGCTAATGCATTCACTGGCAGAGAGTGCATACGGTTATATATTTCCACTTTATTGATATCTGTGTCAAATCTGCATCAGCCCAAAGGTAGTGTTAGTTTGCAGAGAGGCAGTCTTTTTCGCCAAGGCTTCATAATGAAAACAGATGGCAATTACATCAGGGCAATTCAGTGTCAAATGGGCAAGGTCAGAGCTCTGCCCAAAAATTCCCTCTTTTTTACATGATTTGGAGTGGATGCCAGTGCTGTTAGGTAATTTGAATGAGTAAACAGATGAATTGATGCATGAGACAAAGAGAGGGAGAGTGAGCATGAGAGAGAGAGAGAGAGCAAGAGAGAAGGAGAGAGAGAGAGAGAGAGGGAGAGAGAGAAAGGAGAGAGAAAGGTGTTGAAGGGGAATGAGACAAGCGTGGAGGTCACAAAAGCACAGTGAGATGCTGGCACTGCAGTGATGATAAAGACTTAATTTAATTACATATCAACAATTGCAGTACAGACAGATTACTATTAGTCTGTTTTTCAGGACAGGACTGCTAGCACATAGCCTGAGGGAGGCATCACGGCGTGTAAACAGGACTAATCCGTAAAGTCTCAGAGACTGAAGGTCAACTCTGAGGTTAGAAAGAGAGAAAATGCCCCCACTGTCATTTTACATATTTAAAGGAACAAACAGTTGATTTGGCACAGAAAAAGAGATATTTCAGGCACATAAAAGATTTCTCTGTTTTAGACTTTTTTTTCTCTCCAAATCCAGACCGGTTCATCAAAATGTTTATGCTTATGTGTATGCTGCAAGCCAACTCCTCCCATCTCCTCCTGAGGTGCTCTGAGATCAGGCTATTTTTACATGCACATTGTGAACACAATGCTCCCAATGTTCCTTTTGTAGAACTGGTTTTTGGAATACCATTTTTAGCCATGCGCTTAAGCAGACAGACTTGCAATGAAAGATGGTAGTGTGAACGGAACATGAACTGAGAACTTATTAGAGCAGAAATGGACCAGCGGTAGATCTGAGACCCTGTTCAGAAGGACAGACAGTGTTAACCCACAGCTCTCTGAGCTGATTCTTTTTGCCTTTTGCAATTATTAACACCCTCGTTGAAACCATTTTATGAATTGAATAAAATTCATGGAAAATAACTCATTTACAACTAATTAATTAAATGAAATCCATGAAGTCAAACACCTGACACTTGTTACACCTAAAAAGTATATGATGCATAAAATATTAATAATAATGTAAATAATTTGCAATAATAGTGTTATGTTGCCAACAGAACAGATGCATGCCTGTTTATTGGGATCAAAGTTCGTAATCAGAGCTTTAGGGCTCGAAATGTTGGTCTAGATACACTCTTAAAAAATGCTGTAAAAATATAGTCAAATTCTAACAGTAATGTACTGTTTCCAAAAATTTCCAAAATACCATAAAATACTTTAGAGTCTGATGCTTTTTTGGAGCCAAGAACAAGATTGACCGCTAACAGCAGGCTACTATAAAATTTGACGGCACAACGCAATATTTTCTTTTTTTGCAGTAGTAGAGTAGTGAGCCACATGCAACAATCAGTTTTCAATAATCAGTCATCCTTCTTTCTAGAAATCAACAAAAAGGTCCGTAACATCGTACTATGAAATTAAAGTGACATTTGTGAATCTGGTTACTCAATTTGTGAGATAGGCCATGTATGCTAACTAAAACAACGCTCGACTTGGTGTCCGATTCACGGTGTTAGCTGACAGATGTGTTCTGAGCAGAGTAGTGGTGTGCAGTTCACAAACGAGTCATTCTTTTTGTAGGACCCTTTTTAGTGAGTTGTTGGTACCGGTTAACCAGCACAACTGAATCGTTCTGTTTTTCTAATTCAGCTGCTCCCAGTCAACTGCATGTTATCAGTCGGAAACCTTTGGTATCACTACGCAGTGTGCACAACAATGGGCTAATGGGCTAAACAGTCAACAAAGAGCAAGAAAGTGTGGACTAATGCGCCCACAAAAATAGGTTGCAGTAACATCCACCTCTTTAGAAAATAGACTAATTATCTTACTAAATTGACAAGTGTTTACATTCACCCTGGTGAAGTATGATTATTTTTAATATTTGTATTACAAACAAAAGGATCTGGATTGAGTTCAACTGCTCTGGTGCCTCCTACATCAGCCTTCTGCAGCTCTGCAGCCAGGAAGCTCTGGTTCGAAAGCACGAGTTCAAACTCGGTCTGCTCGAGTTTGAAAGCAGGGGGGTATTCCAGAAAGCGGGTTTAGTGAAAACTCTGAGTTAGTTAACTCAGAGCAAGTAGTAAACCTCCTAATAGAAGAGCACTATGGCTTTGTTTTGCTATGAAAATGAAGCCATAGGGCTCTTCTGTTAGGAGGTTTACTACTTGCTCTGAGTTAACTAACTCAGAGTTTTCACTAAACCTGCTTTCTGGAATACTCCCCAGGAGTTCAAACTCGCACAGCTCGAGTTCAAAAGCACAAGTTCAAACTCTGAAAGCTCAAGTTCCACGGTTCATGCAGTAGACGAGTCTACCCGAACTCATGGCTCGGCTTGCAATCGATGGTTCATACAGCAGACCAGACGATTCTATCCGAAGACACCCGAAGACTTAACTCATGTGCTGGATCATTTTGTCGATTCAGTGGATACACCATTCCAGTATCCCATAAGGCCTAGCTAGAAGATACCTCTTTGACAGTTTGGAAACAAGGAAGTGAGAAGCTGAAAGACACGCGGGTTCGCTTTTGTGTGACAAAATAGAAACCTTTGTGTAGCTAATAAATGTGACATGTTGGTTTATGTCACCTGATTAATTTTTTTTTTCCAGCAATTAAACAAAAGCACTGTTTGTTCGAAAGAGATGAATAAAAAGAGTCTGAAGGACATGCATATTAAATTGACGTGTTAAATAACAATATGTGAGCATGTAAATTTACATGACTTTAAATATAAAGGGAACATTAGCAAAGAAGAGATTAATAGCTTTATTGAAATTATGCAAAGTTTGAGTCATTATTTTATTAACATTAGATTCATACATGGCCTTTTGCGTTCATTGTAAAGCTTCAGTAAAGCTTTGCTGTAAGCTGAAGAAGCGAGTGAGGAAATGTACCAAAGTGCAAAAGAATCAAAACTCGGAAACCCCCCCAAAAAACTGGTTCAGTTTCTCGAACTGTTCGAAGAATCGGATCACTAAATGAATTGAACTGCCCACCACTAGAGCAGAGTTCTCGGAGTGAGTTGTGGTGCGGTGGGTAGTGCTGTTGCCTTCCTCTGGGAGCTCCAGTTTACTCTCACAGTCCAAAGACATGTAAGCCAGTTGGATTGGAGAAACCTAGGTGTGAATGTGTTTGTCTGTGTGTCTGCCCTGCAATGGACAGGCGATCTGTCCAGGGTGTTTCCCCACCTTTCACTGGGATAGGCTCCAGCACACCCTGTGACCTCAATTAGGATAAGCAGCTTAGAAAATGAATGAAGTAATGAACTGTTGAAATAAATTACGGTAGTGACACTGTAAAAATAGCCTACAGTAAAACACTGGCGACCACAGGTGCCAGTATGTTACTGTGAACCACACATTCTACAGTAGTGTGCTGTAATTCATTTTACAACACTTAACTGTTGAAACAAATTACGGTAGTGATATCGCACAATTACAGTACAAGACTGGTGGCCACAGCTGCCAGTATTTTACTGTAAACCTCACATTCTACAGTAGACCACTGTAATAACTTTTACAGTAATTAACAGTTGAAATAAATTACGGTTGTGACACTGTAAAAACACAGCACAATACTGGCAACCACAGCTGCCAGTATTTCACTATAATCTTACAGGAAAATTTCTTAGAGTGTAGGTAATAAGAAGATGGAGAGAGAAAAAGACAGAGAGAGCAGGACAGACAGAGAGAGAGAGAGAGAGAGAGAGAGAGAGAGAGAGAGAAAAATATATATAAATATATAGTAAATATATACAAAGACTTGGCCACAAGTGGGCAAGAATTTGATCGTCTATAAATATTTTATTGGTGAATTAATGAATGTAAATTTATAAGGTTAATTGATAAATTATGCAAGCATGTTCTTTGTATTTAAAAAGTGAAAAAGTAGGTGGGTGCTCTTTCAAATTGGAAAATTAATATTCATAACTCCTAATGAAGTTTATAGAATGACACTCAATTCAAGGTTTAAACTAAGGTTTAATTAACAATCTTGGCAGGGGACAACTTGTGCCAAACAAAGATTACAACACAGGGTTTTTAGCTCAATTGTTGTTTTAACATTTATCCTCAAAGCCAAAGAAAGGGAAAAAAAACTGAAGATTAATTTATTTGAAATATTTAATAGGTTTGAATGCATTGAGATATTCAAAGAACAGACTGTCACATAATATACCATTCACAAATTATTCTGACAAATATTAAGAGTAAAACTACTTATGTGTGAAAACAATGTCATGCTACACTAAGCAGTAATGAATATATTAGGATTCTGGCATCTGATCCAAGGTCGACCTGCAACGCGCTGAAAAATTTATGGCTCATATAGACTTTCCAATAATTGGTGTGCTGTCATAAAAGTTTAACCCTCAAACAGTCATTTTGATGCCAGCTATCAACCAAAAGCCAAATTAATCTCATCATTAAGAGATCCAGGATTTCCCTGGGATAAACGTTAAAAGCCACAAGATAAACCACTCAGCCATACACTGTCTGATAGAAGCATATTTTCTTTATTCATATTATGACAGTGATAATGTTGTATAATAATAGTGCTTAACCAAATAAGACTAAAAAACATAGAGGGTGTATTTATTAAAACACATTTAAATAGGGTGGGTTATTTTGGTAGTTGTTTCCCTAATCTAGAACATATATGGGAAAACAGATATCATTACGTGAACAGATATATTTGTGTCTAAAATCAGGCTGATATTGTTTATGTGTACTTAACTGCGCTGATGGAATTACAACTGCATAAAACAACTCCTTTGAACAGAGCCGCTGTCCATGGTCCTGAAAGGAGATGTTTACATTATGTGAACTCTGTCTGTCAGTTACATTAACATAATGTAAAATCATTTACGTCATACAATGTTTGAGAAATGGCACATAACTTATGTTTGCAATAAGTTCAGTTTGAAAATGCACTTCAAAGCAAAATCCACTCGCCATGCACGTCAAGGTGGATGCAGAAATTCAGTTCAGAAATGAATGCGCTCAAGCACCTTATTGTTGGCACATCTTACGCATACTGATTAAGAGAATGAAACCCACCGGTGTAATATTATGCTAATTATGTTTAACATTTAACTTGTAGAGGTGTTGTCTTTTTTCTCTGTGGGCTTTTACTCTTTCTCATTCATCGGCTCCTCAGACCAATCACAGGCAACCTCTCACAACCCTCAGTCTTAACCTCCATCTGTGCTTAGCAGTTGTCTGCCAGGCCTTCCTCTGCTCTAAGTGAAGCCTCACTGATGGAGCCGGTGATGGTTGCGGGGGTCTTTTCTGTTCCCCACGCTGCGTAGACTGAGGGGCTTTTTAATTAAAGGTAATTAATTACTGACCTCATTTGATGTATCACTTTATGAGTCTTTGGCGACAGAATGTGATTTGCTTGTACTTCCCGCTGCTCGTGAGAACTCCGGCAAAGATGCTGGCGTGAAGCTTTCCTCTCACACGTGATGTGATGGGACAGAAAGGAAAAGAAGAGAACAGAGATAAGACTGTGGTAAATGTGGTGGAGGGGAGGAGGGATAGAAAAATAATAAGAAAGTATGGATTTGGAAGGTCTCTTCTGAAAAAAAAAGTGTAAGATTTCCCCTTATCTGACAACTCCTCCCACTCAGTCAAAAGCTGTATCCACTGTTTACCCCCCCCCCCCCTCCTCACTCCCCCACCCCCCAACCCCCACCCCTCCCATCTCCTCACGACACGCTACTGTCAGGGGCATCCTTTCCATTTAATCTAACACTTTTTGTTATTACATTCACCCCCACATTGGAAAGAGGAAGAGAGAGAGAGAGAGAGAAAGGGAGAGAGAGAAAGGGAGAGAGAGAGAGAGAGAGAGAGAGAGAGAGAGAGAGAGAGAGAGAGAGAGACTTGTGAATCTGTATCCCGCCCACTGCCACAGTGTCTGCTGACAAAGTAAATCACACACACACATAAGTGATGGGATAGGGCAACCCATTACGCCAGCACTCCCATGACACACACACACATACACACACACACTCTATCACATTCCGTCTTCCTCCCTCCCTCCCTCCATCTCTCTCTCTCCCTCCCTCCCTCCCTCCATCTCTCTCTCTCCCTCCCTCCCTCCATCTCTCTCTCTCTCTCTCTCTCTCTCTCTCTCTCTCTATCTCTCTCTGTCTCTCCCTCTCTCTCTATCTCTCTCTCCCTTTCTGTGTCTCTCTGGTCTCTCTCTGTCTCTCACCTTTTCTGTGAAGATTGAAGATTAACAATACACTGAGAGTATCTGTTAGAAGGACTGAACCAATGAAATTACACATATAGCTGTGTCTTAAAGATAGTTTTGAATTGAATGTTGAAATGTACTCTTCTTTTTTCAGAGATGTCTTCAAATGTACAAGCTTAAAAAGAAAGATTGTTCTGAATATTACAGGCCGCGAATATGTTTAAAATCAGCGGACAGGGAGACGTTGTGAACATAAACTCAACTGGATTGGTATCGTCAGTGTTTTCAGTTTTTTTAACTCAGAAAAAATGGATTGGCTGCGACTAAAAGGTGCTTTTTTAAGAAACAGCGTAGAAAGAGAAGAAATGAGAAAAGAGGAGAAAGGAAGCAGATGTCACTTAGAGCTTTTCTCTTTGGCCTTTGATGGCGACGAGCCATTTCCCCGGTCTGTCTCTCGGCCCAGCCTTGCCCCGGTCCTGAGGTGTACCCGGACAGACGTCTGCCTGTGCTAGCTCTCATTTTCTTTCATCTCTCAGTGTGAGTCAGAGCTCTTCACCAGAGGCAGGGTACCCACTGATATGAATTGACCCTCTCTCTCTCTCCCTCTCTCTCTCTCTCTCTCTCTCTCTCTCTCTCTCTCTCTCTCTCTCTCAGCTTTTCTGGGCTAAATCACTGCTATATCTCACAGCGTTCCCTGTTTCTCCCCTTTATAGCTGAATGATTTAAGCTAGCTAGCTGCCTGCCCCTCTACCCAAGGTTCTGGGCCAATGACGATAGTCGAACGTTACACAAATATGCACCGCGCTAATTAGCCAAAGAATCCTTTAGGCTTTATCCAATTAGTGGAACTGACACCAATCGAGCAACATCGCTGGCCAGGGAAAAAAAAAAAGCCAGAAACCCAACCCCATCTGAAATCAAATGAATTGAACCTATTTGAAGCTCTGAAGGCAGTCAAATGTATATACAGCTGAGCGACTTGCGGGTTGAAGGGCATTTGTCCTCCACGGGGGCGTCCTATCCGCTGTGTTTGAATCGCAGAATGTTTGATGTGAGAAAAACGAGACTTAGCGTGTCCTCTGTGTGTAGCTTTCCCCTCAGGGCGCCGCCCGCAGGCATCATTAGCTGTGATTTACTGCCTCTGATTTTACCCACTTTATGTCATTGAAATCAGCGTGATGCCCAAACAAGGCTCTGGCTGACCATTGACTTTAGTGGGAACCGTGTATGCCATTGTGCTATGTGAAAAGCCTTCATTCAAGACCGCGACGACGGCCTTTTCGACTTAGATTGGCTTAGTGCGCTTATGTCTGCTTTAAATGCGTTAATGGTCTGTTGTGTTGATAAGTTGCTTTAGACGTATGGATTACGCTCGTGAATACGTCGGCCGTATTAACGGCCATTCAGCTGTGATCATAACCGCTCCGTCTGTTGTGTGTTCGCGCTCGTTCCCGTTCAGCTCTGAATACCAGCCAATGGCAGTTAGCCTTTGTCAGCACAGCTGCATATATCTGCCCATACAGATTGTCAGTAACTGTGCCCCCACCCATTATCCTGTTGCTGCAGATTTCAGCACCAAAGCACATTAGATCTCCGGCGGGAATCAGAGTAAACAAACAGGTAAATCGGCTTTGCGGAGGCTGGCACTGAGAAATCCCTGCGTGCTTTGATCACATCTCCAAGTCATCTCACTCTTTCCTCCTCTGCTTTGATTGCAGTGTTAGTCGGGCTCGGGGGGGGGGGGGGGGGGGGGGGGGGCGGTGTTTGTGTGGGAACGTAAAGCTGGGGGGGAGATTACGGTAGGTTCGTCGCGGCTGATAGTGACGTTGTTTTTCTCCGGCTCTGATTGGTTGAGGCTTGGATCAGTCAGGTTTAAGACCTCCTCTGTGATCATCTAAGAGAGACGGTGCATAGCCGTATCGTTTGACCCGGGAGGCAGATGAACCGTGTCAGCATCTGTGCATTTTAAATGCACTGACCGTGTGCCTGCTGCACGCATGTGTATGTCTGCGCAAGCGTGTGTGCGCAAACGTGTGCAGTTATTGAAAAAGTGAGAAACAGACATGTAGATATTTTTTATTCTTTTCAGCAATGTTTTGTTTTTCAGCAATCAGTGCGTCGAAGAAAAGTCTTTTAAAATGCGCAAAGTATATCCTCTACTGGAGAAGTAGAAGACAGGTTTCTTTCTGGGAACGGATATTATAAGTTCCTTGGATGAGAATGTAGGTATCTTAAATTTATTTTTCATACACTTATGTTCACACTCCAACTGAATTTCAGTTGGTTTTGTTGATGTTGTTGTTGTTTTGGGGTTTTTTTTTCTTTCTCTGTCTTTTTTTTTTTTTTAAATATCATCTTGTTATTTTTTCACTTCACTCAGCCCAAATAGATGTGTAAATGAATTGAGCCCAGCAGGACTGAAAGACGGAGAGAAAGGAGTGATTAGAGGGAGGAGTGTGTAGGCCTCTCTGTAGGGGGGCTGATGGGATCATCTGGTCTTTCTCTACCCACTGGTTCACCATAGGCCAGGCTACAAGCCACTGGGCCATTCTATGATGCATACACAAACACTCACACACACACACACACACACACACACACTCACCTTCACTGTGCAGTATACCCAGCTGTAGCCCCGCTGCTCCCATCCCAGCCTCCAGTTCAGTCAGAGGAGCCACTTTCTCCCAATTCACTCCCCGCGTCAGTGCTGTTCCCGCCACATCTGAAAGCAGAGACAAGACGAGGGGGAAAGTAGTGGGTGCGGGGAGGAGTGGGGGGGGGGCTGGCTCAGCTCTAAGATGTTAATGATGTTTGACAAGCCGCTACGGTTCCACGTTCACACAGCTGTTTGCAACAAAGCAGTCTGCACCCCCCCCCACCTCCCACCCCCGTATCTCCTTCACCTGCCGCATGCTGCAATACTGCTCCAGGTCCCATGGCAGCACAGTCCATGTTTCTGTAAGATGAGAGATGGAGAGGAAGAGGAGAGGTCAGAGAGACAGAGGACTGGGCAATGAAGCGAGGTGGCAAGGTTTAGGTAAGGAAAGTTCTAGAGAGCCGAGGGTAGAAAAGTTAGCAAAGAGAGAGGGACAATATGTTCTGTTACTCGTTAAATGTTTTGAATTCACCATCAACTTAATAATAATTTATAGAGGTAACCAGGCAACACAGGTTATACTTTGCTGATCTGTTGCCCAAGTAATGACTCTGCTATTCGTCATTGCCCAACAAGTGAGCTTCTCGTTTCCATCAGCCATGTTAAATTAGCTTTACGACTGTAGCTTAACAAGGATGCCAAACTATGCAGAAAAAAAAGATCTTAAACAGGGTTTTTATTATTCAGCCAGTCTTTAGTGTTTTACTTTACACTAACAGTAGATGAGGTATTAACAAAGAGAGAATGGAAATAGAGTGATAGGGTGAGTGAATTGATAGAAAAAGAGTGAAATAACGTGGGGGGGGGGGGTTGGAAAAGGTGAGGGAGATTAGAGGAGTAGGGAGAGAGATGGAGGAGAGAGGAAGCTCATTCTTCTCACGTCGGGCGCTTCCTCGACTTCGTGCTGAGCTCTCGGAGTCGACTCGCTCCGGAGTACGCACGAGGAGGCACTTTCCTCATACCATATGTTTCCCATCCATCAGCCGCAGCAGCCACAGGACCGGCCATGAGGTCACTTCCTCTCCCCGCAGAGCTGACTGCCAGCGCCCACCAGGAGGGCCTGGTTATGGTGTGTGCTCCACATGTGTCCTCCAATTCAGTTTCAAATCAGGGTTTTTTTTTCTTTCTACATGAATACATGAATCCTTCGAAGGTAAAGCAACAGGCCTAATCCTGTTGTATTAGATGCCAGTACAATTGTGCAAATAGTACAGCATCTGAAACATCATAACCCTGAAAATTTACACGCGTCAGCTAGGAAGGAGGGTTTCTTGCATTTGAGAGTTATAAAAGAGGTTTGAAAATTGTCTATTCACCTTAAATGAAAAGAGGATTCATTATTACGTGTAATTTAGCTAGATTTTTTTTGTTGTTGTTGTTGGTTTTTTATGTTTTTTTTGTTTTTTTTGCAAGATCAAAGGGGCACTAAAACAATGATTCAGTGTTAGGGCTCCCCCTGCAGGAGAGGAACTGAATTACATGAAGGCACCTGTATATTAGGCCAGTCAAGGACCAAGATATAACCTATTCACTGGCTGTCCTCCAATCTACTGTTCAATGCAATTCCATTCAAACGGGTCCCCGACTGGAATGATCTGTCCCTTAACTAAGTTGTCTCTGCATACACCTGACTAGCCAGACACAAATTTGGCAAGAGATGTGGCCCCACATGTTCCAGTGGATCAGAGGATCATCCCAGACATCTCACACCTTCCTACACCTGACATAGCTGATTTGATGAGTATAGTGTACCTGCCTGAGGAGTCTGAACAAACATTTGGTATAGCTCTCTCTCTCTCTCTCTCTCTCTCTCTCTGTCTTTCTCCCTTTTTCTCTCTCTCTCTCATTCCTTTTTCAATATCTCTTTGTGCTTAAATCGAAGTTCCATTGTAGTGGGAACCTTGAGGCTTGGCAGATGTGGAGCCATGTGAAACTTTATGTTGCTTGAAAGTGCTTTTCAAAGTGCATTCAAGACTGGGATTTTCTTGCTGTTTTATAGTGCCATTACCAATGCAATATCTCTTTGGAAGACGTGGCTTATCACACAACCATACACTGTCCTCAAATTCAGCAGTATAAATTATTATGTGTACACAACTCTGTGACGTATCTTCTCATTCAGGCGTGACTTTGTCCTTTTCTTTTTTATCACAAAGGGGGATTTTTTGTTTTGTTTATTTGTTTAACGTCTATAATGTATAAAGACTCACATACCCACAATTTGATTGTCCTACACACTCACATTTGTATGCTTGCACACACGCACACACACACACACACACACACACAAAAACACAAACACCCTCACACACATATGCGTAGAATTAATGCCCATTTCCTGTGGCACTGTTGTGCCTTTAACATCTGTTCTCACGACATCGCAGCTATAGGAAGAATGGCTTGTAGGGGTTGCTGGAGGTGGGTGCATGGGGGGGGGAGGGGGGGGGGGGGGGGGAGGGGGGAAGGACGTGGGTCGGGGAGAGAGAGAGGAACGGACGGGCTGCCGTCTGCCTCTCTCTCTCTCTCTGTGTCCTTATTGTCCCTCTCCTGGGACGAGCCGCTTCTGTCCTCCTCAGCATCAGCCTGCGCCAATCTATCGATCAGCCTCGGCAATCTGACGTGTGAGAAGAAAAAGACGAAGGCCGAGGCACAGAGAGAACACCTTTAAAACAGACGAGGGAGCGGATGAGAGCGAGGGCCGTTTGCCCAGGTGTACACTGTTCAGATCGACTGAGTTTTGCTCAGTTCATTCTTATATTTATTTGTCCTTTACTGTGGAGAGTAGAGAAACCTCAGGGTACAATAAGACTTCAGGATTTCCAGTTCTTCACACAAGGATTGAGCTGACTGACTTTTCAGTTTTTATCGCTGTCTGTGGAAGTGTTTGAGGAGCAAGCCTGTATTGCTTATTAATCTCTTATCTGGTCTCCAGAACGAATAACCTTGTGCCTCAGTAAACTTTTCCTATAAAACAGAAAAAGACAAACATATATTAATGTGGTTTAATCATCTGTAGTTACAGAGAGAGAGAGAGGCTCAATGTGTATTTGATGTTGATTGACAGACTCTTTTTTTTTTTTTCCGGACTCAGTGGTTGTGTCGTTGAGGGTGTCATGTTGTGTGTGTTCTGGACAGGTTCATCCGACAGCAGAGAACTAATTCGCTTGAGGTGGAAGTGGCTTGTGTCTGATAGAGCAAACACTATTAAATCAGCTGCAATCGGGCACTTTGGAAAGAAGAGGGGAAAAAAAGCCTGCAGACGCAAAATGATATAAATTACAGCAGTTATGGTCTATATGTTTCAATTTAATGTGCTTGTAATGATAAATTATTTTAGTTGCGGTATCCAAAGAGGACTTGAGCAGTGTCGAGGTGGCGGGAACATTAGAACAATTGTGGCTGTCAGGGGAGGCTGCAGCCATTAGTCAATAAATTAAAGAGTAATTACAATCCTTTCTGCTCCTGTGGCTCTATCTGGAGGACCCCACACACAGGTGGAATAGAAATGTATTTTGGCCAGTGGATTATGCAGTGAGAGGAGAGAAAGAACATATGTGTGTGTGTGTGTGTGTGTGTGTGTGTGTGTGTGTGTGTGTCTGTGTGTCTGTGTGTGTGGAGTGTAGGGTGGAGGGGCAGTGGGGGGGTCACTAAAATGCTATGGTCCCGTTGCTGTGTATTGAACAAGTTTGAGGAAAAGTTTCCTTTTATTTTATTTCCAATATAGATTTTATAATAGATCTAATTGTATGCTGCTGCTTAGATTATTTTGAAGTCAAGGAGCTTAAATGTGTCATAAGACTATCAGTTTTGACTGTGTGTATTGATTTACATGCTATTTTTTTTTCCACGCACAAAAACAGGTAATTGTTGCAAATTCATGCATGTACTTTCAATGCATCATGCACTTTGACAAGGGGACATTAACAGAGTAAAAGGTATTACACATTAGTTTTAACATCATTAGTTTAATTATGCAGAACGTCATCTTGGCAGAGTTGGTAGCGTGTCTTGGCACACGCTTCTTTAGGCCAACCGATGTCTATAGAGAAGTATACAGTCATAAGATATGAATGGCAAAATGCCATAGATACCACACCTGACTCTGCCTTAGAGAAATTTCAGCACTACTTAGCCTCTATATGCCAAATTACTGAAACCTGGCTTAAACCTCATCTGAATTAGCCAAATCACCAGGTGTTCTCGTACAACAGTCAAGATGTGTTAAGAAGGAAGAGGCTGGGGTTTCTGTGCTACCTTATTATGCGTCACACCCCCGCAGCTCTGTAATACAACACTCAGTCGTGACTGAAGTCTCGTACTGGGCGAACATACTCCATGCCCAAACTTTAAAGGACAGACCCATATGCACAGATAGGCTGAGTTTTAGCAAACTCTCCCTCTACAGATGCATCGAGAAAGGATACATAGAGGATATGGTGTCAGCGGGGGAAGAGACTGAGATAAACACAGAATGGAATATAGAAAGAGAGAGTGAGAGAGGAAGAGAGATAGTACAGTCAAAGGGACAGGTGGAAAGTACAATCTACACAGTCTCTCAAGCCTGATCTATACCTTTATTATGAATGTATGCCAGCAGAGAGGATGTATTGGACATATGGATTGGATCGGAGAGAAAGAATATTTTCTTTGACATGTATATGATTGTCACCTTATCCTTCCAATGAGTTTTTTAACCCACTGGGGTCACCTTCACACATCTCCCATTCTTCTCCTCCTCCGCCTCCTCCTTCTCCTCCTCCGCCTCCTCCTGTAACACTCCCCCTCCAGCTCATCAAAGAATGCTAATGATTTGATTTAGCACAATCTCACTCCTCCAACTCCTTGCACCCTCATTGCAAACACACCCACGGGACCCAGCAGCACAAACAACTTTTCTCAAGGGCGGCAGTGGACCCGCAGAACTTTTCAAGTAGCTTGACAGCTTCCCTAACCGTGCGAAGAAACGCAGGAGGCCTGGGACAAAACAAAAAATTAAAAAAACAGGTGCCCATCTTGTTCTTGCGTTTTTCCGTCGACATCCTACGCGTCAATCTGGACCACATCAGTACTCTAACTCACACTGGGATTTCTTATTATCTCATCAGACACAAATCACCCTTGGACAAAAAAAAAAAAAAAAAAAGAGGGAACAGGTGGCTGGGACTCACAAACATAGTAGTTCAGAAAAGAAAAAAAAAAAGATACAAAGAATAACATGGTGAAGAAAAACACAAACCAGCAGGTCCACTTTTGTTTTTTTGTTTTTTTCTGGGAGTGTTGGGTGACTATTTTAGCGGCTTACGTCAGCAAGCTCTCATACTTGTTAATGAAGCGTAATCTTAATAGCATGTTGGCCCGGGCTGAGACGGGCAGAGAGGCCCAGTGATGGCTTGTGACGAGCAGAAGCTGTCATTGGCTTAACAAGGAGCATAAATCTGACGGAGCAGACAAAAACGGCTGCTTTACGAGTCCGCAGTTACCCCCCTCATGCACAAAAGGAGCAGTAAGGAGACAAAAAAAAAAGAGGAAAAAGTTTAACTACTGCCTTCAAGTGAAAGGGCCTCTGTATGGAGGGATTTTTTTTTTTTTGCACCCAGCTGCAGCTCTCTGACAGCTGTAAAAATAATGAGATGTTTAGTGACTTGCCAATGTCCTTCACTGGAGAGAGGACCTAGTTTCAAGTTTTTCGGCGCTAAGAACAGGGTCTCCACCTTTGACAACCGCGTGGACGTCTCGCGTGATCTTTTTGAAATGAGACTCTGCTCCATCTAAGGACGTGTGCACCAACAGCAACTACACCAACACCAACACATGTAGAACTGATTTATTTTCATCTCTCTTTCTCTCTCTCTCTCTCTCTCTCTCTCTCTCTCTCTCTTTCTGCTATGCTCTCCTCTGGTTTTAACTTTTCCAGACAGTTGTCCTTCCCAATGCCCCCTTTCTTTATTGACTATCCATGGGGAGAACAGTTGATGCATTGCCTGTATATAACATCTCACAGATATCACGGTGACTTTCGGTGCCACAAAAAAAAAAAAAAAAAAAAAAATACATACATTATTAAAAAAAAACTAGTCAGGAGAGATACAGCGTTTTTTCCGATACGGAGTCGGTATGCTTGTAAAACGAATGTGTGATTTCTGTATAGCTGAACACATGCATTACAATGTCCTGTATGCACTGATGAGACGGCGGGCAGTTAAAGGGAGCCTGGCACTGCGCCATGTGCTGGGGGGGGTGGGGGCGGGGGGCTGAGGGTTGGGAGGTGGAGGGTGGGCTTACGTGGCATTAGAGATGGAGGAAGGCAAACAAGCCCACTGAGGCCTCATGCTGGGTGGAAAGATGAAGGCA
The DNA here is from genome assembly GCF_902362185.1 of Chanos chanos. NCBI lineage: Eukaryota > Metazoa > Chordata > Actinopteri > Gonorynchiformes > Chanidae > Chanos > Chanos chanos. The sequence continues at coordinate 33,531,686 of NC_044500.1, forward strand.
GGAAATAGGGGTCAATAGGATCAGAAGTGAGAGTGACCACTGGGATGGAGGAATGGTCATTGATATTCTACATCTCCACAGGCAGCTGGCAGGTGGGTGGGGTGGGGACTGTGATGGGACTGAGGGAAGTTTCCGGCGTACTGCTGATGCAGTTTGTATCTGCCAGTGCTCTCTCCAATGAGCCTCTGTCCCTTTTCCTCAGGAGCCCCAACTACAGCAGGTGTGTTTAGAGAATGGCAAAGAGTGCTCTCTTTATTCCTCATCTCTCTCCCTCCCTCTCTGTCTGTCTGTCTGTCTCTCTCTCTCTCTCTCTCTCTGTCTCTCTCTCTCTCTCTCTCCCTCTCTCTCTCTCTCCCTCCCTCCCTCTCTGTCTGTCTCTTTCTCTCTCTCTCATTCACTCTCGCTCTCTTTTAGGAGAGATTTCTTACGCTCTTACTTTGGTGTAGTGCAGTTTTTCTCCCTGCATCTAAACCCTGGACTGTAACCACTCAATAACACTAATTTCCTAACATTTCCTTATTTATGCTAATGGTTATGGGCAAAAAGAATTGAAGGCAAAGAGCACGCTGAGATCTGTATTAATACATTTTCATTGTATTCTTAAATAGGTAAAACCACCCACTCAAATAACCAAAAGTTTCTCTCCTCGCATAAGGCGGTCCAGCAGTTTCATGAGGAAAAGGGTAAAACTGAACGTCTGTTTCACCTCATAGGGCTTTTGCTGCCTGGGAGAAATATGTATCCGTCTTCCATCCCTGAGGTTTAGTGTTTGGATGAAGAGGATATGGAGGGATTTGTTTAAGGATGCACTTTGTCTCAGTGGCATGTGTCATCCTAAAGCTCCTGGTTATCCCTGTCAGCTGTTCATCAAATGGACGAGTGCCATTGTGTAACCAGGCTCATCTGCCTCCACTATGCCGCCTGTACCTCAGACTACCTATTACCCTATTCTTGCCTTTTCTTTCTTTCTTCCTCTCTTTCTTCCTTTCTTTTTCTCTTTCTTTCTTTCTTTCTTTCTTTCTTTCTTTCTTTCCTCTCTGTTTGTGGCTCTTTCTCTGTCTCTCTGAGGGTTTGTGACTTTTGGTTGTGAGATGCTGTGGTGCTAGGGGGAGGGACTGGGGACTTGGCTCTGTGACTACTGCCATAGGGGATTGATTGGGCTGTGCAGTATGGCTCAGTAAACTGGACAGTCAGGACCCTGTTGCCACAGCTCCACAAGACTGAGCCAGAACTCATCCATTTCACCATATCCTCCCCCTCCCTCTGTCTTTCTCCTCCTACCCCCCCCTCTCTCTCTCTCTCTCTCTTCCCCTCTTTCTCCCCCTCTCTCTCCCTCTCTCTCTCTCTCTCTCTCCCTCTCTCTCTCTCTCTCTCTCCCCCTCTCTCTCTCCCTCTCTCTCTCATTTACGTTCCTCCCTCTCGCTTGCTCTGTTTCTCTCTCCCTCTCTCTTCTCCTGGGAAGAGACACAAACTGCTGAGACAAACACCACAGTTAGATAAATAGCTAAGTTAAGACTGGTGGCCTGAACACTGCTATTTCCAACTATTGTCTCAAGCGAATTGTATTTGTTTTTCTATATCAGGGTACTCAGTCTCCATAAACAACATAATGCATCAAGAAACATTTTGGGTTTTTGAATCAAATATTTGATAATACCCAGAGAATCCTTAATCTCTGCGTAGTGAATCACATTTGGCAATTTGATCAGTATCAACAGCTGCAGGATGACTCACAACCCTTCAACTTAAATGCAGAAGTTTCTGCTTTGATCTCAGTTTGTTTGTGTCGAATATTTTTATATTGAATCAAATATGGACAATATTTGAGAGAGAGAGAGAGAGAACAAATAAACCACAACAAATACAAACGAATGATTAAAAAACACTGAAATTAAAATAATAAGAGATGCGTAAAGCAAAATGAAATAATGATACATAAGAAGTGAGTAAAGTGAGTCAACTCGTAAACTATTTAACGAGTGATCAAGCCTTGTAGTGGCGTAGATAAGATGAGAGGAGAGATAAGGAGAGAGATGGAGAGAGGGAGAAGAAAAATGGAATCAAGGAGAGGTAAGGGGGAAAAGGTGAGGAGAAGAATGGAGATGAGAGAAGACAGTAGAGAGTCAGGGGGGTGGGTGTATGAAAGAATAAAAGGATGTTGAGGAGATGAGAGGAAAGTGAAGTTAGTAGTAAGAAGAGTACAGACAAGACAAGACAAGAGTAGGGGAGGGGATAAGAAGAGAAGAGGGGAAAAAGAGAGAGAGAGAGAGAGAGAGAGAGAGAGCAGCTGAGAGGATGGAATCGACAAACATCCCGAGCCTCTTGTATCATTTCAAAGATGAATCTAATCTCATTGCAATCAGCTCTTGGGCTTTACCGCCTGTCTCTCGCATGATCGTCAACGCCAGTCTCCGGGCACGTCCTCCCCGAGGCCCCGGACGTTTCGTTTTGCGGTTATTAACCTGAACAGTGGGCGCATCTGAGACCAGGTTAATAAGCTGCTGTCTTCCCTTCACTCTTTGTCGAGAGAACAATGTTGTCAGGCCTCTAGAAATTGCCAATTTACAACAGAGATGGAAATGGAAGGCAAGGCGCTGGCCTGTGGAATGCTTTTTATAGCACGGCACCTCAGCGCAGCTCTCTCTCTCTTTCTCTCTCTCTCTCTCCTCTCTCTCTCCGCCGACTTTTAATGAGGGATATGAAATTACAGAGGTGTGAGACAGGGATGAGACAAGAATGAGAATGGACTGAGCCCTACGCTGGGACAAGACAGCGGTGAGACTAAACGGAGACTGTGGTTGATGATGGACCATGGAAGGATGTGCAGCGGTTTTATTGATGGGCCAGCATAGAGAAAAGGCCTTAGAGCTATGGCTGCTTGACCATGTCACAGGTCTGAGCCAGGGATGGTCTAGAACATTCCCCCTTAAATAAAACCGGAACAGTGCTGCAGGTAGAATTAAATTAAAGTTAAGAGCGAAAACTGGTTTAACAAAGAAGTTTAACGGAGAGGAATGCTTAAAAAAAATTGACAGAGGCGCAGGCAGATCGACTGATTAAGATTTAACAGCCAAAGGCCCAATCCAGTGGCATAACAAATTACACAAGATCACAAGCAAATCCAGGATCAGAAAGAATGCATCCTTGGTAAAAGTACACACGAAAGCTCAACTAATGTTCAGTGACTGTGTCCTTTACAAAACTCTCCTTTTCTCACCCTGTAGTCTAGCAAGAAATTAATTTGACTCCCTGTGGATGTTGTACCGGGTGAGGAACAGAGCGATGGGGGTGGGTGGGGGGGATGAAGCACGCCGTGTGCGTGTGTAAAAGAGACAGAGACGCGTAAGCGGCTTGCTACTGACAAACACAGACAGTCCACTGTCACAAGCTGATTTATTCATGTAGAGTCACTGTTACTCCCAAGGCTTAATTAAACCAGTGTATAAGTCTCCCACACATTGTCCTCACTGCAACCAGATAACACTGAGGTTACTGTACAGGAAAATACACTGACTCTGGGGTTTTTGTTTTTTTTCATCCAGGAAGATTTCTAGGTGTTTCTTGCCTGTAGAGAATAGTCTTACAGTTGAACTCTCTGAGGGACTGCTCTTAGTTTCTTAAGAACAATAACATATTCTTTGCAATGTTAAATAGAAAAGTTCCCATGCAGAGAAAAGAAGACAAGTAATTATTTATAACCGTTTTTTGAAATTCATCAGTTGTATTTTATCTTTTAATTATCCCAAAGCCTAAAAAAGTAAACCTGACAAGATGTCGTGAGAGTCAGTGGTATTGGGTGTGTGTGTGTTGGGGGGGGGGGGGGGGGGGGGGGCAGCATGGAAACAGAATGAAGCTCTTAACTCAGCGCAGCTCTCAACTGAAACCAAAAAAAAAGCACTTGTTAGAGTCAAGTGTCAGTGTTTCTTTATACTGACACCCTGACAGTAAAAACATGAATTTCCTAAAGGGCAGAGAGCTTAGGTTTTTCCATTATCCCGTGACTCAAAATGCCATAACCATTGATAACCTCAGCGCATGGGAGAACAACCCCACAAATGAGACTCTCAGGGATGCAGTCATATGCAGCAGTTGCTATGCGATTATTCAGGCATCAATATTGTGGCCTTTCGGTGGCCTTTTGAAAACCTGACCGCTGCTTGTAGGGATACCTGGGAACGTGGCAGTTAGTTGGTTAAGGTTAGTGGTTAATGCCCGCGGTCACCTTATTGATTGTTACCGGCCAGCTGCTCTCTGTATTTGGGAGATAAGGGAACAGATTCCCACTGCCCCGTCTCGAAACACACACACACACACACACACACACACACATACACACAAACGGAGAATTTCTAATCCATCTGTGAACGAGAAGCGACACCGACAGCTTTTATTTATATCCTTTCAAATGCTCTCTCGGTTTGTCTATTGAGATAAGCTCTCCTGAGACATCAGTTTTCTTGTTTGGAGGCAATCAGACACAGACGAACCCCTCGCGCCCCTGACTCTCTGCCGGCCAGTCAGAAATGTAACACCATTACTGCTCCTCCACCTCTAATCCTAACCTTATGTCAAGCTTACGTGACTCTCGCCTTCTACCATGTCCAGCATGGAAAAAAAAAAGAAAGAAAAAGAGCAAAACTCAGTGAGTCACCGCCCGTTCGAGCGCCGTCCGTTTGCCAAGCTCATGACGACCCGGCCTGTACGGCACGGGAACGGAACGGAACGGAGCGGAGCGGAGTGGACCGGCCTACGCACACGGGTGCGATGAATCTCTATTCTGGAGATGTGTGCGGATTTACATTTATAGTACTTTTACCCTGTCACGCACTGAGAATGCGAGCGCTGTTCGATAAGGCTCCCTAACAACGATGGACTCCCGCCGTCCGTCACACCCTTGCCCATCCCTCCACCTCACCCCCCCCACCCCCCACCCCCCCCCCCAGCAGCTCAGATCAAATCGCGTTTTGTCAGAGACGTAATTACATTATATGTACCAGCCAACACTCCTGGTAATCCACAGACAGTGCATCAGAGTAGTGGGGGGGGGGGGGGGGGGGGGTTTCTGTGCTTGTGTGCGTCTGTGCGTGCGTGCACTTGCGCACGTATGTGCCCCGCATGTGGGGCAAATCACATATGTGCCACACAAGAGCACCCCACATCGTCATGGTAATGGGATGATTGATCGATGAGCTTGATTTATGACTTTGAAGTGAAAAGAGGTGACAGAGTACATAGAGGGTGATTTGTTATCAGCTGCCATCTCTGTTATCACTTTTATTAGATCAACAGGCAAGGTGAAAAGGTAGATATGAACACAGAAAGGGGAGGGCTGGTTGACTCTTACAAGGATAAACGGTAGTGCTTCATCTTTGCGAATCTCTCTCTTTCTGTCAGCGTATGCTAATATTCACCACCAACCACCAGTGACATTTTTTTAAGCATATACTTCATTGCAGCTTAAAACCAGTTGTACTCACTTTGCTGGAGTGTTTTTTTTTTGTGTTTTTTTTTAATCATCGCAATGTAAGTAGTGTTTGAGGTGGCAAATATTTGTCTTTGGTTTTTTGTATTAATTTTCTAGAGTTGTTTTATATAAAAACCAAAGCCATCTCTGGTCTAAAAGCCTAACGTAAAGAGGCCCAGTCATTGTAGTGATTGTATTTACTGGAGTGTGTAATTTCTCTCCTTCCTTTTCTGCATAAGCAATGAGCATTTCCATCTCTAACCCTTTCACTGTGCCAGCATGCCTTTCTCAACAGCCAGAATATTAGAGTGAACTGTGTAGAATAAATAATTTACAAACCTGATGGGAGGTGAGAATTTCAAGGTGAAAACTTGTATGAACTGTTCCCTTTTCTAATGAAAAGGAAATGCAGCACCTCACATAAAAACCCGAAGTGTCTTCATACATAATAAACACGTCCCGCATAAATAACTTGTAATATGAGCTCCGGTGTATGTTTGTTGTGACATTGTACGACAACCATACATTACAGTAGCTCATAATTACTGACCTGATGAAGCACCTCGCTCATCAAGAGCAAGATTGATTTATTATAAATGTGATAGAGTAAAATACAAACGCATTTATAATTCATCAAGCGCACATGCTCTAAGAATACCATTGGCACGGCAAATACAGCTAATACTGAAATAGTTGTTTTTTTTTCTCTCTCTCTCTCTCTTTTTTCAAAAAAGCCCTGTTATCCTCCGAAGAAGAGAAGAGAATATTTTCTTACAAACATTTCTCTTTAAGAACATATATAGTATTCCTCGATTCTGTATTTCCATTTTGGTCTGGTACATTAAGTCTGAGAAACAGAGTGGGTTTCCTGTCATCCACCACTGATAAGGAAGCGGTTAACGTTCCTCTGCCCCACTCTCCATGTATAAATATGTATAATTCAGATAAGATTAATTGGATTGGCCTAAGTACACAGTGTCAGAGGAGAATGAGTGGAGACTACTCCGTTTCTCCCGCCGCTTTGTGAATACGCTGCAGGCCCAGCTCACACACCTATTCTAAAAGTGCCCTTTTTTTTTTTTTCTTGGAAACAAACTGCCTTCAATTAAAAATGAAAATGGTTTGTCCACAGGTCCAAAGCCAAAAAAAAAAAGGAAAAAAAAAAAAAAAGGAAGCGAGTGCCTAGCTTTCACACTGTGTTGATAAATAGCCCCGTATGAAAGTATGAAACCCTCTGTGAGCGTTCAATACGAGAACATTCTGCACCATTTAAAATGAGGGAAAAGACTTCACAGAAAGTCCGCAGCTCGAAAGTCAAAATTAGTCACTATGTTCTGTTTTTTGTTTTGTTTTGTTTTTTTCCTTCTCATGCTACAAAACTGGCAAGCGTACCTCCCACATGCTGTAGATTGGGGGGAACTACTTTGGACTCCGGCCCACACAGTTTTGCACTGTTCTGTTGTGGATGTTTCCACCATTTGTTTTAGGCAATTTACAAATGAAAAAAAAAACTCTTTGTGGCACTGTGATTCTTCAGTGAAAGTGGAATAAAAGCCCCCCCCCGCCCCCCCCCCCCGCAATCTACCCATCACACCGACTCAGGCGCTAGAGATGGTTGAGAAGAAAAAGATCAACGAAACTCTGTTAGTGCTCGTGGAACAACTCTGACAGATTCCTCCTTTGTGTCAAACTCAAGACTGAAAGAATGACTTAAAGGAGGAAAACAGAGAGATGGCAATGAACTCTCAATAAAAACAGAAATCAATGTGCCAGATAAGGAGTCCCTGTGGAAAGACAGATCTCTGTAACACAAAGGTTTATTGAGTAGTTCATCATTTCTGTTCATTCCCCCCCACCCCCACCACATCTATTGAACAGTCATTGTTTTGGAGAAAATAATTGCTTTAAAATAATTAATGCAAGTGTACATTTGCTACGGTGTGGAAACTATATGTATGTTGCAATGTTAACTTGCATCAGTTTTTTTTGGTGCCTTTTTATTGTGAATTCTCTGAAGAAGATAGCGCTATTGTTTGCTATGAGAGTTGAGTTTTACTGCAGTTCCAGTGGATGGCTCTTGTGCTGAGTGTGGCTTTGTTCACCCTTAGCCAAAGTGTGTGAATACTTAAAGAACACTGTCACTGGGGAGCTTTGTCATCTAAACCAGCAGGGCTTCAATGACTTTCCCAGCTCTGGCCTCTAATTTACTCTCTTTCTCTCCCTTTCTCTCTCTCTACCTCTCTCTCTCTCTCTCTCTCTTTTTCTCTCTCCCTCTTTCTCTCTCTCTCTCTCTCTCTCTCTCCCTCTCTCTCTTTCTCATTCTCTGTGTCTCTGTGTGTTCTCTCATCCAGGCCACAGAATGGGTCTATGATACTGTACAACAGGAAGAAGGTGAAGTACAGAAAGGATGGCTACTGTTGGAAGAAGAGGAAAGATGGGAAGACCACACGGGAAGATCACATGAAACTGAAAGTGCAGGGAGTGGAGGTAAGAAAGAGAAAGACTGCTCACCCTCACAAGGTGGAAGCTACACTTCTGTCCACAACCACCCAAAACAAGTGAAGTTTTTTTGCCAGTGTGCTCGTGTGAAAACAATGTCTCAGATCCCCAGCAATTCAGTCAATGAGTGAACGAATTCTAGGACTGCTCTGAGAATGGACCTTTTCAAAAACGAACAGAAACGTTTGCAGAAGGAGTCTCGAGGCTGTCGTTTACGCATTTTGAACCAGAGCGTGCCGTATTCGTAACGCACATGCTCCCGCGCTAACCAATCAAAGTGTCCAAAATCCCGCGCTCTCTCCTAATGAGACGTACTCACATGGCCCTGCCGTGTTTTTTCACTGTCGGATAGTTCTAATGTGTCATCTCAGGCGTGCGACCCCTAAATGAAGAGCACTAATGAAGCATGGCGAGTGGCAGCGTTCCTGCTCACTGATTGTAATGAAGACAGATGTCAGGACATTTGTCGTTAATGCCATGATAGAGCAGACACCGAGATAGACACATTCGGCTGAGCGCTCTCAAATACCATGCCTCCCGCTCCCCTCACACAATCGCCAAGCATGAGCGTATCAGAGAGATTATAAGGAGGAAAAAAAAAAAAGTACCTCTACGAAGACACATTATTATTCTTTATTTAGTAAAAATGTTGCATACAGCACACGGAGTTGAGCTGATTAGCCATCTCCCATACACCTCGGTGTCGCTCAGAGCGTAGCAGTAAAGAAGACAGATGAATTCTCCAAAATATCTTTAGAAAACGTATAGAAATATTTGTCATGTCGGATATTAGAGACATTCAAGCAAAATCCGTCGCTGTGGTCTGGACTGATAAAACTGCTCCTGGTTATTGTTTGGCTTTTCAAAGATAAAACGTACTATTTGGAACTTTTCTGAGAAATAAACGTCTTTTTTTTCTCCTGGTTTTTTTTTTTATTTTATTTTGAAAAAAACAAAAGAAATCATACTGTCTTGCCAATATTTGAATGTCTTTATTTGGTACTGAGCGATATTTTGTAAATAACTTGGTAGCCTAAAGGGTCAAAGGGACATAGTTTTTAATGTGATAACATCTTGATCTTCTGTGTCTATTTTTTTTTCTTTTTTTCAAACTGTTAAACCATTCCTATAAGGAAACAGTATTAAATGTGTAAGTCTAGCTAGTCATCTCGCCCCAAGACACACTCAGTGTTCTCACTGTGGAAGAATGATGACAGAACGCTCTATCTCTTCGCCTACAGGCTGGTGCTGGCACCCAGAAACAGATAGCAGAGTGTTCCAGTTAAAAAATAAATAAATAAAAAAAATAGAAGGCACCATCTCTTCAGCTTTTATTGACCTTTTCCCTGTTGTTTACCAGACCACTTCTTGAGGAACAAAAATAAAATTGATTATTTGTAGGCCCCCCTCATGCTGGCTGGAAACACTTTCCCATGCCCTACCAACATGACCCATCGGTACACTACCCCACCCCCCCTTCTTGGGAAGGGTCCGATGTCAGATTACCATTGACTTTACAGAAGCAGTGACAACAATGGCATGACCACAGTAGTTACTGAGGTAGCAAGTCAAAGAAACAGGTAGAACAATTACATTAATGTGGAAATTTTCTCGTTCAAAGCGACCAAGTAACTGGAGTTAACTGAAGTCAGTGGATGTGTGGATTGAAGTGATAGATAACGTGTGTGTTTACATTGGGTCAATGAGGAGAGCAAACCCTGTTAAAACAGTGATGAGAGCAAGGATGCACATAGTGTTGACAGAGAGGAAATTTAGACAACAAAGCGAAACGCTTTAAGATGATTGGAGGTTCTTTGGTCTATGTTGGATTTTTCTCTAGCTCTTTAATAACAAATCGTTCACATTTCTGTCACTGATATAAAGAGACCTTCCTGCTTCTCTTTAAGATGTATAATTTTCCAACTTCTGTTGTTGTCTTATGGCAGCACATACTGTAGATTGTGAGTTCCTTTGTCTACCTTTTCCCCTTAAACAGCACAATCACAAAGTTTGAGCAGCATTTAAAACAACAGTGCAATATATTGCTACTCATTTATAGCTGTATTCACAGTGAAAGTACAAACGGTGATACAAATACAGTGTGTGCAGCCACACACACACACACACATTTACACACAATACTTTCACACAGAGTGTTTGAAACTGAGGGGTGTGACAGATGTGTCTTAGCTGTGTGTGGCACTCTGGTTGCCTGGAGGCAGCAAGGCTAAACCAACAAGAATAAATTAAGGCCATTAGCACAGGCGCTAAGGCAGAATGGAGCAGAAACTCATAAAAACGCCCACAGATCCGACCTAGACAGAGACATCCGGCCTTGTGAGGTGAGCTCACACGCCCCCCTATCCCACCCCAAAACCATCCACAAGAGTCAGAATAGATGAATACAAT
>NC_044500.1:33547057-33557057 GCF_902362185.1 Chanos chanos
TGAGTGGGTCATTGGAAGGACTTTTCTTTTCTTAAATGTGTTGGTATGTATGGCTGATATGTGTGTGCTGTGTATGTTTATGTCTGTGAGTGTGAATGGAGCTTGGTGAAGATTATTCCAGGGTGGAAGACATCCCATTGGCCCCACCGCATCTCTCAGTAGGAGCTTTGGCAAGACTAGATGCTCAGTTGGCTTCTAGCAAACGTTGTCTGGTGTTTTCTCTTCCAGAGAATTAGCCCTCCAGCCAAGTGCCATTACAGCTAACAGAAGATGCCAAGCCAAACGCAACCGGGAAACATGCCCATACAAAATGTCCCTTCCAAAACATCAGCATCTCTTTCTCTCTTCCAGATCCCTACCAAGACCAGAGCAGAATATCTGAACAAGCTTTCCATACTCTTAAAGCAGAATGCAGTCACTACAGTCTTGATAAAAAAAAAAAGACATAAGAGTGTGGTCTAAGAAATCAGCTCATTGTATTGCTCAGACCCATGATTCAATAGCAATTAGGCCTGTGATGAAGCGACATTGTAATTTCATCTCTCATTGTCAATCAAAGGCTCTTTGCTGAGTAATTAGTGGCGTTTTAACACACTGGGCACTGGAGAGGTTGGGTAGAAGTGAACACACTCTTCCCTTGCCTTGGTCTCCGCTTTTCTCGACACATGCTCAGAGCTTTCCTCCCTCTTGGGTGTGCGTTTGCATAATTACCCAGGTAATTGTGGAGTAATTGGCTGCGTCACCTGCTCCTGGGATACACTGGCATTGTTTAATAAACAGCTGGAATTAAACCTGTGTGGCATTGTGCTAGCGGAAGCAGAGTGTGAGTGAGTGAGCGAGCGTGCGAGTGAGCGAGTGAGCGAGTGGGTGAGTGAGAGAGAGAGAGGGAGAGAAAGAGAGAGAGAGAGAGAGAAAGAGAGAGACATGCTGCCTGGGGGACAGTCCCTTCTCGTTTAGAATGGAAATATATGGAAATGTGCTTTGCCTACAGCAAAGCAAAAAAAAAAAAGAAAAAAGGAGGGATAGAGAGACAGAGAAGAGTGTAGAGAGAGTGGAAAGCACAAATGAGAGTGAGATAGAAGAACAAATTAACAAAAGAAAGTGTGCATGAAAGAGAGAGGAACTGAGGGAAAAAGAGCACAGAGAGAGACACAGAAAGAGAGATAATATGTGTATCCCTCAGGAAGCGAAAATAGTGTTAGCTTCTTTCTCTTCATCTTTTCTTTCTCTAAGTGTAGAAGAAGAGCAGGACGCATTTTAAACTGTATTTGTGTGTTTGTGTGTATCCTTGATTCCCTCTGACAAAGAACACAAAAGAGCTAAGAGTAAATTGACGTATCACTAAGTTGAAAGAGAGAGAGAGAGAGAGAGGGAGAGAGAGAGAGAGAGAGAGAGAGGGAGAGAAAGAGAGAGGGAGAGAGACTTGCGGGTTAATGACATTAAGGGGGCCAGATGGATCGACACCTTGAGGCTCTTTTGGAGGCATCAGTGCTAAGTTGGTCCTTAATGTCCTTGGCGTTTTCTCATTTATAAGCAGGAAATGACACTTCCCACACCACATCCTCCACAGAAAGCAAAATACCCCAAAGTATTTTACGCTCACACATGCAAATTCATACAAATGAATCCAGCAGACAAAAGCATTGTCTAACGCCTAAACACCTGCATATATACACACACATGCACAAAAAAAACAAAACAACAACAAAAAACAAAAGCTCCCAGGTGTCGAGAAGCTGGAAGGTTAATTCCGCCTGTTTAAGGTCCACAGGTTGCACTTTACCTTCTTTATCTGTGGCTGAGAGGCCACTGAATGAATTGCTTCAGGTGTGTTTGAATGGGGGAGTAAAATGCTCAAAAGGCTTTCTGTCAAGGTCACTGAAGCTCAAGCCTTTGGGGTTTTTTTTGTTTTGGTTTTTTTTTTTTGTTTTTTTTTTTACAGTTGCTTTAGCTCATTTTTCATAACGCTGTTTCAACGCACAAAACTCCAAAGACAAAATGCTGAAGTGTTCGTTCCAGACCAAACGGCAATAAGGCACAAAGCCTTAACGAAACTATGTCAGGGAAGATGCATCATGCAAAAGGTCATCACAGCAGCAAAAACATTTAATGTTGTTGTCATGGAAATACAATCGCAGCTGTGTTTTAAACTAAAACAGTAAACTGTCAACGCTGACAATCACAAAATAATTTGAATCAAAAGAGAATATGAAAGTGATAATAAGCTTAATTATCATAACCTTTTTTGGAAGTAACAACTCAGTATTTCTAAATTATTCATTTAATACCTGTGTGCTTAAAAATAATTCTGAATAAAAATCCTATATACAACAGTGAACTATATAAATGGTTTAAGCAGAGATTTTGTGCTATTGTCATTTAAGTTCATCTTTGCAAGCAGATTAGCTAAATTTTACATTTTTTAAGTCTATACTTCAGTAATAATTTAAGACTATGTCTTACACAGAAACTAAAACATTAAAGTATTTTTATTTTAATACTTACTTTTTAATTATTATTTTCTATTACTCTTTTCAATTGAAACTTTTAATTATATATCCTTCTGAATACAAATAAATATATACATCGAGGTATAGTTAATTAGTGAATAATGGAGTAAATGAATGTATTGCTGATCATTCTGTGTGTTTCCTTTGCGTTTTTAAATGTTGTTAAGGAAATGATTCTCATTCATACTCTATTGCTGGTCTCCAGTGTGAGGTAATTGCTAGTGATGATACATAATTACAGACAAATGTTGGATTAATATAGTGATCTGCTTGTCTAGTGACACCTATTAGAATTTATTATGATGCAAATGTTTAGTAAACTGAACAGATGATAAAGCCTTTTGATTTTGAATGTAAAATGACAATTTAGTATCTTCAATGGCGCACTTAGCAAGTTACTTTGGCTTCTTTTGGTGGAATTTGAAAGCCTCATTTTGAAAGTCTCTGTTGGAATAAATGGGTAACTTTGACATGACATTTTAATGGAATATGCACGGATAGACAAATGCATTCACCCACACTCACAAACACACACTCTTACATACACACAAATAGGCACATACTCTGTGGTTCACTGTTATGTTTTCACAAGGTGTACTTTTGCTTGCTTTGTCTGGATTCATTTTTCTTTTTTCTTTTTTTTTCTTTTTTTTCTACTGGTTGTTACACAGCAGCATCTGCTGGTGAAAGAGTGCACATCCCTTTCTTAAAGCAATTAAAACTTCTTGGTCCACTGTCTCTGTGTAGACTTCGCTCAGTAACACAGACACACACATAATTTACCGTTGTCCTCTATGCCTCGTTCCCTCACATGCCTAAAGCCTGCTTTTTATTGACTGTATGTTTATCATAAGAGCTTTCAGCCTGTATATAATCTGTCCTGGAGTATCAATCCACAGTAAAATACTCACACGTACTCTCACCCAGTCACGCTGCTCAAACACAGACCACCACACACACACACACACACACACACACACACACTCATCTACCAGGCTAGTGATAAATCAGGCTCCATCCATGGTAAAGCTCTCGGTTCCACTGTGCCCAGGTCGGCGTGATTTGGAGCTGTGGTCCCAGGGCTGCAGAGTGTAATGAGGGAAGATCCTCCCTGCTGAATTGATTTGAGAGGTGAAACGAAGGGGGGAAAAAATCTGTCTGAGCCATTATGCCAGGCAACCTGCTAGCATACTGCAGGTAGACAACATCTGGACCTCTGCTGCTAAAACAAACACGTCTACATTCTAAACCCCTTTAATGCAGCTATGTGACTATAAAAAAAGCTAGATGCTAGATGCTTTTATATTTATCTGTGTTCAGTTCGTGCCCAGTTTCAGACCTCAGGTAACATTGATTTCTAACATCTTGAATGACTTCTTCATACCTGTACAGGATTATTGGTTATACTGTATGTGTTCCTGTAGTAGAGCCCTGGATTGGGCCATAGAGTCAAAGCACCACGGTAACCAATGCAAGCCAACCGAGTAGCCTACAATGCAGGTTACAGCCATGATTCAAATGATTTTTATATATGTATATCATATGTGACATATACCAGACACCACTGGTCTTCTTAATGACTGTCAGATTACTGACAAAGGTCTGATTCACGCTCTTTTCATCCAGTTATGTGAGACTGGTATTTACCGGAATCTTCTTTTGAGGCTTGATCTCTTGACCCATAGGCCGTGCCTGGATCTTCATTCTTGGCTGTCTAAAAACTTCAGCCCGGCCGGCAGAATTTGAAAAGGCCAGCATATTTGTGAGAGGAGGAAAGAGACCCTGACCTTTGGAAAGACGATACCTGTTTCCTTTTCCACTCTGTTTCTCGCTCTCCGCCGGCCACACAGCAGCATCGAAATTCAATCCCATTTGAACACTTTTTGATTCGGCAGCAGCTGATGTATCTCTGGTCCTGAACAAGAGAGGGTGCCTGGCGTATTTGTATTTCAGTGTGATTAATTTATGGTGTCACGTTACGTGGTCTCTTTTTATGCTAATTCTCTTGTCAGAATCTATTTTAGCTCCGTCTGCATTTGTTTTCAGAATTCTGTTCCGCGCGTGCAAGTTTACCTTGTCTATCTAAAACACTTTGTGTCGTTGTTTCAAAGAGCAGCAGTTGAAAAGACATTTGGAGGGCTCATAAAGGCTGGAATATGTAATGTACTTTCTCACTCTCTCTCTCTCTTTCTCCCTCTCTTTCTCTCTCTCTCTCTCTCCCTCAACCAATCCAGCTGCGGTGGCTGTAATTGAATCTTTTCCGTCTGGCTCATAGAAACACAGTGGAAACGCGAACATGCTGGAGTTTAATGCTGTTGGCCCAATTTGCTCAGATATGACTGTATGGGTTTCATGGTCATGCATCAGAGCGTGCTGTGCTGTGATAGTATAGACCCATGGGACATATTCCCCCGTGGACACCAGACTCTAACTGTCTTATTGAGATTACTGCAATGGCTCTCACCCACAAAACTGGATCATTTCTGTGTTCCCATCAGACTGTCTTCTACATTACAAGGTGACAGAGGCCCGTGCTTAACACCTACGTTCTCAAATTCATCACTCTGAGAACTTCTAAGTGTCTAGTGAAGCTCTTTTGTGGTAACCACACACAGTCTAAGAGAGTGAATTGCAAACAGAGAGACTGCACTGTTGCTCTGCCGCCTTGGTCATTAGAGGCTTTCATTGTGAAGTTAGTGCACAAGGGTGTTATGGATCTCAACTGACAGACCCCCTTGCTGACTGATGGTACGTCATCTCTTTTCGGAGACTTTCTCTTTCTCTGCTCTTTCTCTTTCTCTGATTCTCCTTACTGCTAGTCATTCAGTCAAAGTCATGGCCAGTGAAAAGAACCACATTTTCCCACTTATTTAGTAAGATCATTAAAGTTCTCCGTGTTTCTCGGTACACCATGTCTCCTCTAATCAGCAGCCTGATTGCTCGTACGAGCATCGCAGACAAGCGGACAGAAAACAGACAGAAAGAGAAGGATAGAAGAGGAACAGAGAGACAGAAAGTGAGGGACAGACAGCAGGGCAGGGTAATTGTGGTAGGACATTGACAGGTAGACAGAGCTGTGGGCATGTCAGACACACAGACAGACTAGCAGTGGATTGGCTCCTGCATGCCTCCTGGCATTGGTTTCTCCATTTAAACAGTGCTAATCCACCGCTCCCCTGGCTCTCCCACTGCCACGCTGGACGTGTAAAGGCAGCCCTCAGGGGCCCTGATTAACCTAAGCTACACTGGCTAGGGGATTGCCAGCCCCCCCCTCATGAGGGAGTGAAGACCACAGCATATTAAACATGGCTTACTGTACAGTGTCTGTCCTGAAAAATCATGTTTCTGTTCCCCTCAGGCCTTTCTGCTGAGTCTTCTTTATGAATATTTGTGACAGATAACTTAACGGCGGTAAAGGCCTGCTACGACTCAAAATGGACCATTAAACAGAGATGTGGCAAGCTTTGCAACTGAGTTTGCTGGTGTCCTTTAAAAGTTTCCACCTGCCTCCCCTCCAGAAGTGTGTATGAGTCTGGAGGCTGTGAGGCAATCTACAGATTTTATTTTCTGATAGTGTACAAGGCAAGCTGTCTAGGTACGTGTCTGTCAGTAAAACAGCATACAGCCCCGCGGGCTCGGCCAATGAAGAGACCAAAGCTGCTTACAGCTCAGCCAATGGCACGTGACACGAGTTTCTGTGTTAGTTCACGTCCGGGTGGGTGAGGGCAAGGGCTGTTTGTACACACATTTTTATTTGCGTAACTGAAGTGCGCGATTAAAAACGTCCGTGCGGCATTAAAAAAAGAGGGAAAAAACGTGTTCTGAATGCATTGCAGTCATTGAATGAAGCTTTGTCGCCCGACGCCATAGCTCTCTAACATCAGGACGGGAAGGGAAGGGGGGGGGCAGTCTGCCAGGCGGCCGCTTAGCCTAATTAAATTAATGAAGACACATGTTGTCCGGTCAGGCTGACTACGCGGCTGTCATCTGGTTGCCGGCTGGGGCCTGTCGAGGAGGAGATGAGGCTTCTCTGGACTGGCCCAGCGCCATGCACGTTTAACCGTACGACAAGACCGAAGCCCAGCCGCCGTCCCTGAGTCTCCGCTCCCTTTCTTATCACAGCCAACCCTCAGCTAAATAAAATTTCAGTGCGTGCCATGGCACAGTGCATGTCGCTGGAGCAAGAAAGCCGGTGTATGCAGTTCATGCGAGCGTTGCTTTGAACGCCAGAGAAAAAAGCTAAGTAGTTGTGTAGAGTTTGGGTAAGATGTGGCGTGGCAATTGATCTAGTTATTGTTTTGGGAAATTGTGCCATCTGAGAAAGTTAGCTGCACCATCTAAAGATCCACGCACTAGTTTTTGGACAAATCTCCTGTCGTCCTCTGTGATTCAGTAGTTTGTCATCTTCTCAGAGGGGAATTGCTCCCACAAGAGAAAACGACAGAGATAGTTACAGCGGAACACAAAAGCGTTTCTCATGTCCTTGTTCTCTTATGTTTTCTTCTTTTCTCAACTTAACAACAAATGTCAACAGAACAAAGAAAACAAGATGGTGAGTGCATGACAGGGTGGATGGGGAGTTGATATGGAGTTGGGGATGTTTCTCCAGCCTGGGCTTCGGCTGAATTTATAGGCTGGGTACTGCTCAGGGAGTGGTTTATGTTGGATTGAGAAAGCCTTGCTCTTGAGCTCTCTTCACATCGGCTCACTTTCAGCAGCTGCTCTGTACAAAATCAGCAGTGACCCAAAGAACCGTGTTCTCTTTCTCACTCTAACACCTGGGTCTTTGTACAGTTCTTTACCGTAGTTGTTTCGGCGCTGATCCAAATTGGCTGTCAGTCAAAACCAGGAACTTTAGTTACTTGTTCCATTTCATGCCTTGATTTCGGTACCATGTAAGTAATGTCATTTCATAAGGTTACACTAAAACTTGTCTTGTTTTGGAAATAATAGATGGATACTTATTGTAGTATCCAATCCCCTATTACACGAGTATGTCAAAACCACTGAAGGGAAATGCAGCACTCACTGAGGGGCATACACCCCTGATCTTCAGTAATTCAATATGTTAAAGGACTCTACTTTGTTTGTCTGTTTGTACATTAGGTGTAACCTCAGGGCATTGTCCTAAATTCCACAAAGCATTGACTGCACTTCCGACCTCAGTTCTGGCATAAATCCAGATTTCTTTGTGTGTGTGTGTGGGGGGGGGGGGGGGTGTATGTGTGTGTGTGTGTATGTGTATGTGTGGAGAGAGAGACAGAGATGGAGAGAATTAAGATATATTTGGTTTTCCCATCGTCCCACCTTGTCCTGTCTGCCCCCTCTCCCAGGGACTGTAGGAGATGTGTTTGACATAATCAGGCACAGGACCGTCTGGAACTGATGGACAGAGAGACAGGAAAAGAGAAATAGAGGACAAGACCAAACACTAGACCTCTCTCCCTTTGCCTGACTTGTTCTGTGCAAAAGTACTTTTGAAAAAGTTCAAAGAGTATGTATTTTTTCTATGTGTGGCACTTGGGTACAGTAGTTTTCCATTGACATTTAGAGAACAAAGACCCAAGATTATCCATCAGCTCCCTCATACATATTCATTTCAGGCTAAAATATGAACATGACAAATAATGGCATTTCAACACCTTTTTTTTTTTTTTTCTTAAGTTTGTCCTCGTGAGAAGAGAACTTCCTCCAAACGTGAACCAACCTGGTTTTGAGATAGTCAGCCAGATCCAAATTTTTGTTCAACAGCACCAGCTCAGAGCCCGGAGATAGAAACGTATGCAGCTCACGGGGCAAACTGTCATGGTCTCGTATCTACATAGAAAACTGCTGAGGAACCAGTGCTCGTTGTGTGTGCAGATGCACACCTCCTACGGAGTGCATGGTCTTTCAGAGGGATGGGAGAGGACATGAGAGGAGAGGCTCCTGGCAGGGTGTGGCTGATCCATGGCCTGCTGGGTGGTGTGGAATGTTTTATTTATTCATATGTCAGAGCTGGAGGCTTGTACCTTGCTCACAGCACACAGACACGCCTCATAGACTCCAACATCTCCTCAAGTAAGAGCCCTTAAAAAAAAGAACAGGAGAGCCAGTCAAAGCAATCAATACCTCTCTCACCTCATGAGTGCTTGCATTTGTTTGTGTGTGTGTGTGAGTGTGTGTGTGTGTGTGTGTGTGTGTGTGTGTGTGTGTGTGTGTGTGTGTGTGTGTGTGTGCGCGTGTGTTTGTGTGTGTGAGAGAGAGAGAGAGAGAGAGAGAGAGAGAGAGGGAGAGGGAGAGAGGGATTTTATTACATCTCGTTTGCTTTGGTTTTGTCATATGTCATAATGAGTGTTCTGTTTGCATATCTGTGCATCTGTGTGGTGAAGATAATCTTCCTCAACAACTGTTTGTCTTTTTTTTTTTTTTTGAATACTTTGACCTTATCAGAGTTCTTTTTTCATTGACGCCTCACTTACTCTCTCTCTCTCTCTCTCTCTCTCTCTCTCTTTCTCTGCCTCATTTCAACTTTAGGTTTTTACATGTGCTGAATTCTTTAATTGCTGGTTTAGTTCTCTATTGAAAATACTCAGTCCTTTTAACAAAGACCCATTTTGCTATTCACTGTGTGACATTACCCTTCAAAACACTCCTATGACAAAGAACACTACTGACTAGAGAGCTCTATAATACCCTGGATGTGTGCCACCTTTTCTTTGACACTGACAAACACGTACACACAAATACACACATACAGACATGTGCCCATTTGTACTGTCCATTAACTTTTCTTAATGAATAAAAATGATTCAATGTCATTTGGAGAGGCATCAAATGTTGTAATTAAGCTTGTTTCTATGTGAAGTGAAATAAAAGGAATACAATGAGCTCTTTGGTGCCAGTATCAGTGAGACTGAGGATCCATGGAGACTAAACCTTCAATAGTCAGCATATGCCCCTTGTGCCTGTTTTTCAGCACTGCCATTTTACGAAAGTAAATATCTCACTCTGACCTCTGCTGGGAACAGCGTGCGCACCGGCCCGGTAAAGCGAGTAATTAGTTTAATTAGAGGAGGTCGCAGAAAGCAAAAACATCACCTTGCTCCTAATCCTCATACTGACTCTCTGTGTATTTTCCTTCACCTTCCAAATGAACTTAGGCTCTGAGGAGAATGTGAGCTGCTGGCCAGTTGAACGTTATTGCTGAAGCAGAAGGTCTCAGCGCTGGAGAGAAAGGGGAAATTTCCATTCATTACAAACACCTTCTGAAACATTCGCAACATTACAAGAGAAGTAGAGATTAAAATTGGTACATAACTTTCACGGTTGGCTCAGCTGTAACTTTATTGGTACGCAGTTATGGAGCTGAGAGACAGTGAGCGTAAGAGGGAAAGAAAGAAAGAAAGAAAGAAAGAACAAGGCGGAAAGACAGAGTCCGAGATCTATATTCTGCATGAGTCATACAATACAATGTATGATACAACAGTACATGATTTCAGCATGTTCAG